>NC_053431.1:73805114-74105114 GCF_007990345.1 Gossypium hirsutum | reverse complement strand
TCTAATCAACTTGACCTTATCCTCAGAATCTGCCACCAACTCAGGTACAAGAACCTTTCGTTCACCCAACTCGGTCCAACAACTAGGTGTACGACATCTTCGCCCATATAGTGCCTCATAAGGAGCCATTCGAATACTTGCCTGATAACTGTTGTTGTATGCAAACTCTGCCAACGGTAAGTAATCCTCCCAACTGCCTCGAAAGTAGATAACGCATCCCTTCAACATGTCTTCTAGAATCTGAATAACCCTTTCCGACTGGCCATTAGTTTGAGGATGAAAGGCTGTACTAAAGTTCAACCGCATACCCAACACCTCATATAACTTTTGCCAAAACTGAGATGTGAATCTAGGATCTCAATCAGAAATAATCGACACTGGCACTCCGTGAAGTCGCACTATTTCTGCCACATACAATTTGGCTAACTTCTGAAGTGAATAATCAGTACGGACATGTATGAAATGAGCCGATTTGGTCAACCTATCCACAATTACCCAAATCAAGTCCTTCTTCGACGGTGTCAAGGGTAACCCACTCACAAAATCCATGGTTACCCCCTTCAACTTCCAAAGTGGTACTTTCATTGGCTGCAAAAGTCCGGAAGGTAATTGATGTTTAACTTTCACTTGCTGACAAGTCAGACATTTTCCCACAACTTCTGTTACCTCTCGCTTCAATCCTGGCCACCAATACAGCTCATTTAAGTCGCGATACATTTTACTCCCTCCAGGATGCATAGCACACAGACCTTCATAAGCTTCTTTTAGAATTGCTTGCCTCAAGTCAGAGTCCTTCGGAATACAAACTCTACCTTGGTAACACAGAACTCCCTCACTGTTTAGTCCGAACTCAGAAGTATCCCCATTCTTAACCTGTCGGAATCGAGAAACCAGGGACTCATCCCTCGACTGTTTTTCCTTAATCTCATCCACCCAGGTCGGCCTAACTTACAGTTCTGCTAACAGACTACCGTCATCATACAGACTCAAACGAGCAAACATGGCTCTCAGATCAGATACAGTTCTACTACTTAGGGCATCAGCCACCACATTAACTTTGTCTGGGTGATACTCAATCGCGCCGTCATAATCCTTAAGCAACTCTATCCATCTTCGCTGCCTAAGGTTCAGCTCCTTTTGAGTCAGCAAGTACTTAAGACTCTTATGATCTGTGTATATAATACACCTTTCTCTGTACGGTAATGTCTTCAAATCTTAAGCGCAAAGATTACCACTGCCAACTCCAGATCATGAGTAGGATAGTTAACTTCATGTGGTTTAAGCTGTCGCGATGAATAAGCATCCACTTTACCCTCTTGCATTAGCACACAGCCCAACCCTACATGTGATGCATCACTACATACGGTAAAATCTTTTCCAGACTTTGGCTGAATCAGTACAGGTGCCTTAGTCAGAACTTCCTTCAGCTTCTCAAAAGATTCCTGTTGTTTTTCAGTCTAAACAAACGGTACTCCCTTCCTTATAAGCTTTGTCAAAGGCGCTGCCATCACAGAAAATCCTTCCACAAACCTTCTATAGTACCCAAATAAACCCAGAAAACTTCGAATTTCCAACATTGACCTCAGTGGCTTCCATTCCAGAATTGCTTCAATCTTTCGAGGGTCCACCTTGATCCCTTCAGCAAAGACAACATGCCTCAAGAAAGTTACCTCTCTCCACCAGAACTCATACTTACTGAATTTCGCATAAAGCTCCTTCTCCTTCAGCACTTGCAGCACAATACGAAGATGCTCATCATGCTTCTCCTCAGTTTCAGAATAAACCAGAATATCGTCGATAAAAACAACCACGAATCGATCCAAGTATGCCTGGAACACTTGATTCATCAGATCCATAAATGTCGCAAGTGCATTCATCAACCCAAATGGTATAACCAAGAACTCATAGTGACCATACCGAGATCTGAATGTCATCTTGTGAATATCCACCTCCTTAACCCTCAACTGATGATACCCAGATCAAAAGTCAATCTTGGAAAATACTGAAGCTCCTCTAAGTTGGTCGAATAAATCATTGATTCTCGGCAGTGGCTACTTGTTCTTAATCGTCAGTTTGTTCAACTGTCGATAATCGATGTACATCTGCATTGACCCATCTTTCTTCTTTACGAACAACACTGGTGCTCCCCACGGAGACATACTTGGTCTAATGAATCCTCTATCCAATAACTCTTGAATTTGGGCTTTCAGCTCCACCAACTCCTTCGGTGCCATCCTATAAGGTGCAATGGACACCGGTGCCGTTCCAGGAAACAAGTCGATTCCAAACTCAACCTCTCGGTTCAGCGGCAAACCCGGAAGCTCCTCTGGAAAAACCTCTTGAAAATCCTTAACAGTTCTAATTTTATCCACTGTCAGATCCTCAATTTTTGATTGGCTTACAAATGCCAAATAAGCCTCACATCCCTTTCGAATCCACTTCTCGGCTCTCAATGCCGACACCACATTAGACAAATAATCCCTACGCTCACCTATCACCAAAACCTCCTCATCCTTTGTGGTCTTTAACATTATTCGCTTAGCAGCACAATCCAGAATAGCCCTATGCTTAACAAGCCAATCCATTCCCAAAATGAGATCGAATTCTCCGATAGGTAGCTCCATCAGATCTCCAGAGAAAAATTTTCCTTGAGTTTCTATAGGCATATCTCTATACAGTTTATCTACCCTAACCGAGTTACGCAAAGGACTTAGTACAGATACCCCACTCACGGTCTCCTCAGAACACACACCCAGCGACCCAAATATAGCACATGCAACATATGAATGGGTAGATCCAACATCTATCAATGCAGTGTATGGCATACTGGAAATCAAAAACATACCAGTTATGACGTCAGGTGCATCACCCTCTTCTCGGCGACGAGCTGCATACACTAACGCCGGCTGACGAGCCTCAACAAATCCAGCACCCCCACCAGGTGCTTCTCTTCCTCGACCGTTTCTATTACCACCACTGCCTTGCCCACGTCCTCTCGGAAACTGTGGTCCACCCCTCACTGGTTGAGCGACCCTCTGCTCTAAAACTTGAACCTGATCTGGTTCCTGGGGACAATCCTTAACCCTATGCTCCATAGATCTCAATCAGAAACAAGCACTAGAACATTTCCGACACTCACCCATATGTATCTTCCCATAATTCCTACAACTCTGCGGTCTAACAGCATTCATCGGTACTGCTCGAACTGGCTCCATTACCCTTGCTCTCTTAACATTCCTATTCACACCACCTGAAAGTCCTGAATCTCTCCTAAAACGGTTCTGATCTTTCTCACGATTCTGTCTTTCTATATGCTTCACTTCCTCAGCTATCTTAGCTTTCTCCACTAAAGCAGCAAAGTTACGTTCCCTCTGCGGAGCAATCAGCACCATAAGTTCATCTCTCAGACCATCCTCGAAGCATACGCTACGCTCATACTCTGTAGCGACAGTCCCAGAAGCATACCGGCTCAGTCTTAGAAACTCAGACTCATACTCAGCCACTGACTTACTCCCTTAGACCAGGTTCAGAAATTCTTTCCGGCAAGCGTCCATGTAACTAGCCCCAACATACTTTCCTTTGAAGGTTGTCTTAAACAGCTCCCAGGTCACACTATTAGCAGGAGTTCCATCTCTCACCGTGAGCCACCACTGATAAGCCTCATCTCTGAGTAACGATATGGCTCCCTTCAGGTTCTGTTCCACAGAGCAGTCCAGATCATCCATAATCCGCTCTGTGGCTTCTAACCAATACTCAGCCACATTCGGAGCTACACCAGATACGCCCCTAAATATCTCTACTCCATTGGCCCAGAGCTGTTCAAAAATAGACCCCCGAATTCCATTTCCTCTACTTGCCCCAGCAACCCTTTCCAAAACTCGGAGCATTGCCTGGGACAGAGCATCGTCCCCAGCACCTCGATCATGAGACTACCTCCGTTGCCGCTGGTACCGGTGTATCTGTTGCCGGCACATGTCCTGAATTTGAAGATTTAGCCTGAGCATTACCTCAGCCATGTCCACGGCCTCTTCCACGAGCTGCTCGTGTACTCATTTCGTATTATCTGATTAAGAATTTTATGTATCAGTTTAATATTTCAATGTTTATTACAGATGTGTTATGAATAACAGTAATTCAGAGTTTGAGTTTGTTTCCTTTTACAGTAGCCTAGCTACAGTCTCAGTCTACTTATCAGAGTTTTTACAGTTCCAGTGTTACTCTAACTAAAGTACCATGATAAAGTTTTGTACAAGCATATAACAGATATTTCAGAAACAATCAGAAAGGCTCAGAAAACTTAGAGACTTGGGCCGGAGATTCGGTGTGCCACCTTCTTGAAAAAAACCTAATTTTAGAAAACCGATTTTAATCTTTAAAATCATCTATTTGTAAAGAGAAAATATTGGAAACATTCTCGAAAACAATTTATAATCAAGCTCCAAAAAAATGATTTTCGGAAATCTTTATTCAGTGTTTCCTTACAAACTCCCGTTTTTAGACCCGTTCCATAGCCGAGTTGTTGCAACTTGACTCTGATACCACTAAATGTAACACCCCAAATCTGGCCCAGACGTTATGGCCAGATCTGACGTGTCACATGGACTTACGACTTAGTATGCATTCGTTGGTTTAAGTGATTAGGGTGGTCTTTGTAAAAACAGCGGTTGAATGAAAAGTCAGTTTATCAATCTTTAGGTTATCCATTTGTTGTGCTTGTTGAGTCTTGGAAAATGTTCATTAATTTTGAAAACCCGCGCAGCCTAAAACTAGCAGTTTTGACATAGTATAAATATAATTAGAAAATAAAACCATAGCGGAAAAAGAAATTTAAATAGTGGCCTTATTACAACTTAAAACCCAAAATTAAATCAGAATATAAAATAATAAAAATAAACTAACTTCGAAAAACCAACTTTACAGATGATGTGGCCACTACGAATCCCTCACAGCTCCAAGCCCACTATGGTTTGGGATTTCCTGCAGAGATGAAAATAAAGGGTGAGTTCGGTAAACTCAGAGTGTACATAACCCAACCATAGACCAAAACAGATCAAACCTCTGAGTCAGACTTATCTGGGCCTTGGCCCAGTACAGAAATCAAAATGAAACCCATGGGCCCATAGCAGATACAGAACAAATATATCATGAATGAAGAAATCCCAACCTAGAGCCATCCATAACACCCCCGTACTAGCCTTACACCATGTGGGGAGACTACTCGACCCACCCAACCGCTACACACCATAGAAATTGCAGCGAGGCTGCCAGATATTGTGACGAAGTCACCAGATACAGGTATTGTCGCTAGGCCACCAGAACAGATATATATATGTGGCGAAGCCACCAGATTGTAGCGAGGCTACCAGATATTGTGACGAATTCACCAGAACAGATATATGTAGTGAGGCCACCAGATTGCAGCGAGGCTGCCAGAACGCTTCCTCCATCAATATAAACCCATGTCCCATGTAATAGAAATAATATGTCATGGCATACGTATACAGAAACAGAACATCATGCTTTTCAGAAAAAAATAACCCTAGGGGTAAAATCGTAATTTTACATGCATAAGGGTGTTTCAATAATTATTACCTATTGCTAAGGTTTCATGCTCAATCTAACGTTTACCAAGTAATCAGAAGTACTTACCTCGTCTTTTTACCAAAGTGGGCCCGTTGGCCAATTGGCCCGTTTTCGGCCCATTAAGCCCAAAAATACCGTTGTGCACGAAAATGCATACTCTGCACTTTAATCATCCAAATGCACCATATTCATTAACAACTGTCTCACGAGCGCTCGCACGCTTGCGAGTTCACAAAATACCAACGTTTCGGTATTTCGGCTTTTACCGATTCAGTCTAAGGGAAGGTGTCGTTTACACACCTGGTTGATGACGATTGATGACGATATCTCCCACGCAATAATCCTACAATCGATCACTAACACATTAGACTTACGAATTAACGATAACTAACATAAATCCATGTCAACTAACCCAATCATCACACAAGTTAGTCATTTATGCACAAGGGGCAAAATAGTCATTTAACACCCTAGGGGCAAAATGGTAATTTTACACCACAAGGGTATATCAGTAATTCTACCCTACAGTGGTATTTCAGTATTTCTACCCTACAAGGGTATTTCAGTAATTCTATCCTACAGGGGTATTTCGATAATTCTACCCTACAGGAGTATTTCAATAATTCTACCCTACTGGGGTATTTCGGTAATTCTACCTTATAAGGGTATTTTGGTAATTTTACAACTTTTCCACTTGGGCCTACGGACCCATTGGGACCACATGGCCCATTTTAGCCCATCGCGGCCCGAAATAGCCGTCCTACTGCTAAAGTAATGAGAAATACCCACATGTCAGGAGACTACAGTTAATCCACGCTCCAAACACTCTTAGTTGACGCCCAACCCAAACGAGCATGTCACAAAGCGAAAGGGATCAACCAAGAAAGGTATGCCTACTCTCCTCATGGTTTGCTCTATTTAAAGCCAACTCTCCATCCACTCTTATGTTAGCTTCCCGATGTGGGATCCCTCTATCACCAGAGTTTAAAACCAACACCAACTCTTGCCGTCCCAGCATAGCAAAATAATCAACCTTTGCGTGCCAAGGGATTCGAACGAAAGTCCTCTCACATGCCAACTCACGCCACCACCACTAGGCCATCAACTCATTTGTGTCATAAATCCAACACATTAAACTTTAAAGCGCACCTACTTGCTTCCAGATTTATTGAAAAGAAAAACCAAATATATTGCAAGAGCAAAGACTTGAACCTTGGACCCCTTGCTTCCTCTATGGCATCACTTCCTTGTCCCTTAAGTGGGGCCACCTTGCCACTACACCACACTCCTTTTTGTGTCATCTTTTACCCCTTTACTCTTAAAAGCCCAAACGCCAATTGCATCACCTGTTCATAAAATTAAAATTCCGAAGACTACCACGGATTTAACTTAAGTTTGGGCCTTCCAAAGGCCCACTAACCTACTAAGATATATATTTTAACCACCCAGAACACACAAATTTTAAAAATCACAGAAACATAGAAAACCTGAAAATTGGGGCGTTACATTATTATTTTACAAATTTTAATTTTGGCTAATTCATATTGAGTACTTACTCTTCCTTTTATATTTCCTAAAAGAGTTTCTGATTCTATCACAGTTATAAAGAGCTCCAAAGCTCAATATTCTCAGAGACTCGAAACTCCACTTGGGAAGGTTCTCCATGACTGCCATGTCCTGCTCGACCACGACCATAGCCAACTTCAAATATAATATTCTTTTGACGCAGGAGTTATGGACTAATGAATCTCTACCACTACCGGAGTATCCTCCTCCACCCTCACGCCGGTTATTCTCCAAAACTTCAGTTCAAGGAAATTCATTCATCACTCAGGAAGTTTCATTTCTCTCCCTATCTTATTTTTATATTCTTTTCTATATATCTATTTTTGTATATTGAGGGTAATGTACATATTAAGTGTGGGGGTATTCATTTCACTATCAGAAAAATCCTTGAATGATTGTCTTCTTCTCTTGAAAAGCTCTCATATCATGTTTAGGATAAATTTTGATTGAATTATAACTTTTATTGATATATCTTGTATTAAAACATAGGCATTTATGTATTGATTGTTTAAACTTTAAGACATTAGGGAATCAAGCATGATAAGTTGATTTTTAAAGAATTAAAAACTTTTAGGTTGTTTCCCTAAGTTTAGGTATTTTCTTGAGTTGGAATTCACAAGTTTAAACATTAAAAAGCCATAATTTTTTGTGAGATCTTGAGCCTTTAGAGCATCTATTATTTCTTTCATGCTCACTTTCATTATGAGTGTATCATTATTGAATTGTTACTCTAGAACTTGCTTCATTATGCACGTCAAGACCACATCATTTGATTTGATATGTCAAAATGATAAAGGCACTTAGGTTTAACCCACTCCATAAAAGCCTACCTTCACAATTAACCCTTAATGAACCCCCTTGAGCCTAACAACTCATTCATTGATATACCCTCAATATTAACCGGGAACTCATTATTGTTGAAATCCTCTAAATTAATTTGATCCCTATTTTTGTCGAGATTTGAGTTGGAATAGTTGTTTAGCTATGTTTCATTCTATTTTGTAATTTGACTTGTTCTTAAAAATAAAAAAATAAAAAAAATAAGAAAATAAATTTATATATACATGTATACATTTTAGTAGTAGTGATCTTCTGAGCTAAAGAGTTAAATTCCATATTCTGAGAAAAAGTTCTATTGTACGCAATTGATGACTAGCCATTTTTCTAGCTAGACAATTTTTCAATTCAATCTCGATTCTAACCCTTTCTTTCAGGTTGTGACAACACCCCCTAACCAAAGCCACGTTACAACCCTCTAAAGACCTTTTGATCGATGTTTCATCTCAATTTATAGTGGTGGAGATTTGATTTTCATGCAAGCCTATGGTAATGACTTTTCATTATTGACTATTGAGTGCTTCATTTATTATCCTTAAACACCTCGAGTGATTTGAGTGAATCTTTAGTAAGGATGTGAAAGTCTATGACATTTTGAATCAAAGGTAATTACTTAGACGAGGGAAGACACCTATGTTTTCATGATAAAATGCTCAACTTGGAATGTTTGAAACTTTGATGTTCTTTTAGTTGAATTTTCAATAAAAGATTACCTATGGATTATTTTGAGATATTATCAATAGAAATTATAAGTTGTGAAGAATTTATTTTGATTATGAGTTGAGGATTTTGCTTGAGGACAAGCAAATGCTTAAGTGTGAGGGTATTTGATAAACCGTAATTCATACATATTTTTATCCCATGCTTAGCACATTTTATGGATGATTTTTCCTTAAAATTGGTGAATTCGATGCTCCTAATGCCTTAATTTCATGTGTTTATACTTAGGTGAGCGTAGGAGAGTGAAAGGAACAAGAAACAAGCCAAAAATGGAGAAAATGGGCCAACGTACGAAATCAACACGGCCTGGACCTCCTCATACAGGCAGACCACACGGCCGTGTCAATTTGGCAGAATCAAAGCACGAATCACACGGTGGACCACATGCCCGTGCCTATTTAACAAGCTTGACCACGGCCTTAAGCAATCGTACACGGGCGTGTCCCTGTTGAGCCCAAATTGTGTCCAATTCAGAAAAGGCCAATTTTCAGGGTTCTTAGGCATTCTAAAGCCTATAAATACACCCTAGAGAAGGAGGAAAAGGACACACAGAGAGATGGAAGCATGGAACTGCCCAAGGAAAGCCGATTGATCCATCTCAGAAGTCGGATTCATCATCAAGACTGAAGATCTCCCTTTAATTTCCCTTTAGGAGTTTTGGGTTTTTCTTTATGTTTTGCATTAACTATTCTTCTGAGATGTTTACCTTTTTAGTTATGAACTAAAACCCCTAAATACCTAAGGGGAATGAAACCTAAAACAGATCTTGTTATTATTATCTAAATTGTATGATAAATATTTGACTTGTTTTTAATTATGTGTTCTTAATTCTTGTTTTGATATTTCGTGATATTGATTCAAGTTAAGCTCTTATTCAAAGGAGGAATAGACCCTGTCTAAGAGTACATTTGTCATAATTAAGCGGAGTTGGTTGCGCGCCTGGAGATAGGGTGACAAGATTTTACCGGATTATGGTGAAACCTAATAATGGGATCCATAGATCGAGTTAATGCAACCCTAGGGAGTTAATTAGAAAGAGATTTCAATTATTCAACCTAGGGTTAGACATTGTTAGTCTCGAGAGGGAAAATAATATAACTTAGGGATTTCTACGGATCAAGTCAAATGAATAAATCATCCGATTCAAAGTCAAATAACAAGTGAAGTCTAGGGGGATTTTTCCTTAGGTATTGTCTTAATTCAATCGTTTTTCCAAAAGTAATTTCCCAATTCTATTTTCTGTGATTTCTTAGTTTAGTTAATTAGTTAGCTAAAACAAACCCCATTATTCTTAGGTTAGATAATAAAAAGAAAGTTAATACTAGTACTTTTAGTTCCTTTGGGTTCGATAGTCTGGTCTTGCTAAAGCTATACTACTGTTCGATAGGTACATTTGCCTTCATCGTGATAATAGTTAGTTTCAAGAATGATTCATTATAAATATTTAAAACCTGTCACGAATATCACGTATCTCTCCTCCTGAGCTGATGAACAGTAAGCTCTATCTAGCTGAAACAGTAAGCTCTATCGAGCTGAACAGTAAGCTCATACGAGCTGAAATGATAAGCTCCAATGAGATGAAAACAGTAAGCTCTTACGAGCTGATATATCGGTAAGCTCATATGAGTTGTGATGAGTCCACAACAAATGCAGGAGCTTGACCAAAACAGTAACCCTAGTGACAAGTCACTCGTATCTTATGAATTCATATAGTTCAAACGAGGCTCGGTAACAAATCTAATATAGCAATAAGACATTTATATTTCAAGTACATCAATTAATCAATCACAAATATTTTCAAATATTTATAGAAGTTCGGTTCTAATTATACGAACTTACCTCATATTCTCGGATAAAACTATTGGCTATTCATCCACTTTTCTTGTTCCTCAATCTAAACTCGATCTCGGATTATCTTGATCTATATTTTATCAAATTCAATACATTCAGCATTCAATCTATTCAATTTCGTAATTTGGAAAATTTACATATTTTCCCCTATACTTTTTAAATTTTACCATTTAGTCCTTATCACATAAAATTGCAAATCATGCAATTTAATACCAACCCATATCTAGCTGAATTTATTAGTACTACTAGCAGCCCATATCTTTCATCAATTCACACTTTTAACCACCTAATTTTACACATTTCTCAATTTAATCCCTATTTTGCATTTTTGTCAAAAATCACTTTACAAAACATGTTTAACTACCATCAAGCTTCCATAACCTATCATTAGACATCAAATAACTCAAGTATTCGATAATGGTACTTTTTAAAATCATGAACAAATTCAATAATTAAGGCATGGGCTAGCTAGAGTACGAAGCAACGATCTCAAAAACGTAGAAATCATTAAAAACCAAGCTAAAATCGTACCTTAATTGAAAATTAAAGCTTGGCTGAATGAAAACCTAATTTTTGCTATTCTTTCTTCTCAATTTCAGCAAAGGATGAATGAACATAACAAAATTTTGGATTTGTTTTATTAAATTAAACTTAATTAACTAAATTACCATTATAACTTTGTTATTGTAACTTCAACATCATTTAAACAATGTCCAAGATTGTCCACTTGCATTATAAATGGACTAATTACATAATAAGCACTTCCATATTAATAAACCATAGCTAATTAATACTTTTACACAATAAAACTCAACTTTTACGCGTTACGCGATTTAGTCCTTTTTTACCAAATTAAGCATTTAAAGGGTAAAATTTCTTAACAAAACTTTCACATAATTAATCTATCACGCTGTAGACCTTATTAAAATAATAAAATAAATTTTTTGACTTCAGATTTGTGGTCCTAAAACAACTGTTTTGATTTGACTAAAAAATGAGTTGTTATAACTCTCCCCCTGTAGGGACTTTCGTCCCCGAAAATCTTACCAGTAAAAAGGTCAGGGTACTGTTTTCACATAGCTTCCTTGGGTTCCCACGTAGCTTCCTCGATCCCATGTTTATGCCAAAGAACCTTTACCAATGGCTATGTGCTTATTTCTCAATTCTTTGATTTCACAAGCTAAAATTCGGATTGGTTCTTCGTTATATGACATATCGGGTTGAATTTCAACATCTATCGGAGAGATCATATGTGAAAGATCAGATATATAATGATGTAGCATAGAAACGTGAAAGTCATTATGGATCTTCTCAAGTTCTGAAGGTACAACAAGTCGATATGCTACCGGCCCTATTCTCTCAATAATTTCGTACGGCTCGATGAATTACGGACTTAACTTTCCTTTACGACTGAATCGAAGAACCTTTTTCCACAATGACACTTTTAAAAACACTCTGTCTTCGACTTGAAATTCAATTTCTTTACGTTTCAAATTTGCGTAGGATTTTTGTCGATTTGAAGTTAATTTTAAACTGTCACGAATCATTTTCACTTTTTCTTCAGCTTCTCTGATCAATTTAATCCTGTGAATCTTTTTCTCACTCAATTTAGTCCAATATAGCAGAGTTCGACATTTGCATCCATACAAAGCCTCATATGGTGTTATCTTTATACTCGTTTGAAAACTGTTGTTGTATACGAATTCAATAAGTGGTAAGTATTTTTCCCAACTGCCCTCAAACTCTAAAATACAACATCTTAGCATGTCTTTGAGAATCTGAATAACTCTCTCGGTCTGACCATCAGTTTGAGGATGAAAAGAAGTACTGAAATTCAACTTTTTTCCCAGAGCCTCTTGCAATTTCTTCCAGAATCGTGACGTAAATCTTGGATCTCTCTCAGAAATCATAGATAATGGCACTCCGTGTAATCGAACAATTTCAGAAATATACAATTCAACTAATCTGTCAAGTGAGTAATCTGTACGTACTGGTATGAAATGAGCAGATTTCGTTAGCTGATCAATGACAACCTAGATAGCATCTTTCTTTTTCAGAGTTTGAGGCAATCTCGACACAAAATCCATTGAAACTTTGTCCCATTTCCACTCAGGAATCATTACAAGCTGTAGTTAACCCGATGGCACTTGATGTTCAGCTTTGACTTGCTGAGATACCAAACATTTCGATACAAAATCTGATATATCACGTTTCATACCCGACGACCAATACAGCTGTTTCAAATCATTATACATCTTAGTACTACTTGAATGAATTGAGAAACGACTGCTGTGTGCTTCATGCAGAATTTTCTGAACAAGCTCTATTTTTTTTGGTACACAAATTCTATTTCAAAACATTAAACAATCATCAGTTCCAATATGAAATTCTAAATCAGAAATAGACTCACATTGAATTTGTTTAGCTTGAAATTCAAGGTCATCTTTTTGAGCTTCACAAATTTGTTGTAGAAATGTCGATTTAGCTTTTAATTTGGCTAAAATAGACCCATCATTACAAATCATCAACTGGGTGTTCATTGCTTGTAATGCAAACAAATACTTTCGACTCAGGGCATCATCAACAACATTAGCTTTTCCCGGGTGATAATCAATCACAAAGTCATAATGTTTCAATAACTCGAGCCATCTTCATTGTCGTAAATTCAAATCTTTATGTGTCATCAGATATTTCAGGCTCTTGTGATCCGTATAAATGTGTCATTTTTCACCGTATAAGTAATGTTGCCAAATCTTCAATGCAAATACTATTGCAACCAACTCTAAATCATGCGCCGGGTAGTTCTTTTCCTGCAGTTTCAATTGTCAAGAAGCATAAGCTATAACTTTTCCTTTTTGCATCAGAACATATCCTAGACCATTTAATGACGCGTCACTATAGATCATGAACTCTTTACCCAATTCAGGTTGTACTAAAACTGGTGCTTCAGTTAACAACACTTTCAACTGTTCAAAACTCTGTTGACATTTTTCTGACCAATAGAACTTCACGTCCTTTTGTAACAATCGTGTCATCGGTGTCGTAATCATTGAGAATCCTTTCTCAAATCTTCAGTAATATCCTGCTAAGCCCAGAAAACTATGGACTTCAGATACACTTCTCGGAGGTTTCCAATCAACAATAGTAGAAATCTTGCTCAGATCAACTCTAATACCGTCAGCTGAAACAAGGTGCCCCAGAAATCCAGCCTCTTTGAGCCAAAACTTACATTTACTGAACTTTTCAAATAACTACTTATCATGTAGAGTTTGTAACACAATTCTCAAGTGTTCAATATGCTCAGATTCATCTTGTGAATAGATCATAATGTCGTAAATGAATACAACAACAAATCTATCTAAATACGGTCTAAATATTCGGTTCATCAAGTCCATAAAAATGGTAAGAGCATTAGTTAAACCGAAAGGCATAACAAGGAATTCATAATGTCCATACATCGTTTTGAATGAAGTTTTCGGCATATCCGACTCTTTGACTCGTAATTGATAATAACTCGATCTCAGATCAATCTTTGAAAATACTGTAGTCCTTTTCAACTGATCAAATAAATCGTCAATTCGCGGTAAAGGGTATTTGTTTTTTATAGTCACTTTATTCAACTGCCTGTAGTCGACACACATTCTCATCGTACTATCTTTCTTTTTTACGATAAATACCTATGCACCCCAGGCAGAATAACTCGGTTGTACAAAACCTCTATCTGTCAACTCTTGCAACTGAGCTTTTAACTCTTTTAAATCTGTTGGAGCTATTCTGTATGGAGCTATCGATATTGGTGTTGTTCCCGGTACTAATTCAATACCAAATTCAACCTCTCTGATCGGCGGTAAACCTGGTAATTCTTCTAGAAATACATTCGAAAACTCACAAACAATAGGTATGATTCAATCTTTAATTCGGACACTTTTGTATCTAATACATATGCAAGATATGCATCATAACCCTTTTTCAAAAATTTCTGAGTTAACACAGATGATATCACAATAGGTAATTCATTCGAATCATCAGACTTAATCCAAAGAATCTCACAGTTTTGACATTTCAATTTGATAATCTTTTGTCTACAATTCACAACTGCATCATGCATAGTCAACCAGTCCATACCCAAAATCACATCAAACTCATCAAACGGAAGAAGCATCAAGTCAGCCTGAAAACAGTAACCCCGAGTCATCAGAGGACAATTCTTATAAATTTTATCAACTAAAACAGATTTGCCTAAGGGGTTCGATACTTTAATTACAATTTTGTAGACTCAATTTAAACACTAAATTCATATAGATATAAGAATGGGTTGATTCGGGATCTATCAACACAACTATATCAGTATCAAAAAGAGAAAATGTACCGGTAATAATATCTGGCAATGATGCCTCCTCCTGTGCACGTATAGCATAAGCTTTGGCAGGTGTTCATGTCTCAGGTCTCACATTAGAATCTCTTGTAGCACCTCAGTTACCACTTATATTTATAGTATTTCGGGGGGGTCTCCCTCTAATAACCAAGTACCTTGTTTTCTTTGGTTGATCTCTATCAGCTATAAACTTTTCTGGACAATCTCGAAGATAATGATCAAGCGATACACATTTAAAGCAAGCTCTGCTCACTAATCTACATTCACCATATTGCTTCTTATTGCAATGTTTATGTAACACCCCTAACCCGTATCCGTCGTCGGATTAGGATTACGAGGCATTAATGAACAAAAACACATTTTCGAACAACCACACATTTATACAAGTCATATTCATATATATATAAAAAACATAAGTTCAATTAAAATAATAAGCATGATTTTAATAACCATAATATAATATACAAATCATATTAAAATATAAGTCAATAATGAACCTCAACCAAAATACCTCGAACAACCATATTTATTCACTAAAACTAAATACTTATATTCAACATCATATTTATACACTTACATATATCAAACCAAAACATTATATACTTAATTACATAAGTGCAAAAGCCAAATCATCAATCAACATTTTCATTACCTAAATTCACATTCCATTGAGTGTACTTACCAACCAAATTATAGTACCCAAATAAAATAACTAGAATTATAAAATAATATATCATTAGAGATTGATACAAAAACCACATTTATCTTTTGTTTATTCGGGTAACAAAGCTTACCTATATAAATACATACCTTAAGATGAGTTATATATATAAAATCCATTCATCATGTTCATAATACTTATATAAACAAATATCGAATCACAGGTTGTCATATATTCAAAACATAAATCTTACAAGTAACCAACAAATTTATATAGCTAAACCCGTAAACATATCATCCATATTATAATTACACAGATATATATTATGTTATCATGAAACATGGTTGAGTCAATTAAATACACCTATGAAAATACATATATGTATACCATAGCCGATTTTTCATCTACAAATATTATAGATATACCCGTAATCATCAACCAATTCTGAAGCATATATCACATGAAAAAAATTGAATACCAAAATTAACATGACCAATTGTACAAACAACCATTAGCATTATAATCAACCACATTTCACAAGTATATATATATATATACCGAACTAATATCCAAACATATATTCATTATCTCATTTCAACAATCAACCGAATGTATTTGTTAACCAAATGAAATTATTATTCTTGTTACAAGTCATAGCCAAATCATTTTAATCAATAGTAACATAGCAAATATAGTTCATACTTAAAGGTATACTATAGTCGAATCTTTCAAAACACATCCAAATTACTAATCAAATTCAATGCACCACAAAACACATATCACAAATATTATTCATCTATACCATAAGATACCATAGCCAAAATAAACTCAAAACATAAGCAAACATAACTGAAATTAACATGGAAATTAAGCCATTTTGGCATGGCTCAAATTATGCAAAACCAAAATCTGACATATCAAAACAATTTCCAACCTATACATGCCATAATTCGAGTTTGATTATTTAAATACCAAAGTTGTAGATAGTGTGATAGACTTTGCTGACGATCCTTGAGCTTGTAACTTGATTCCAAAATCTAAAAAAATAGAAACACACATAAAAACACAAAGTAAGCTTTTGAAGCTTAGTAAGTCATAAGCAAATAAACAACTCAATAACATTATCAACCAAATTAAACCAAGACAACTTATAATATTATAACACATTCAAATCCAAACATATAAAATTCATATTATATATACCTTCGTTCTTAAAAAATCACTTTGGCCAAATGCTCATGTACTAAATTATCATTTCACCATTTAACTTTCACAACCAAATAATCATCACAAACCTAGTTCACATACCATAAACACATAAACTCATGTGTCACAATATAGTTTCATATACACATACTAATCATATAACACAATATATCTCATCATATATATATATAAGAACTATTCATAACATACTTACTAATCATTCACAAAACTAAATACACATATCACATACACATATTTTCTTTATTTACACTTTGTAAGATTTGTATCAAATAGCCAAGGTGTTTACTTACCTTTTCTCACGTAGGTAACAAGTTAATTCATGCCTTGCATTTAGCTCGTTTTACACATTCGAACTGAATTTACCTTTGCACGATAAACCATTTGGAATTCGGTAGGACACTCGGTTAATCACACATATATAGTACATTCCCAATGTCCTAAACATGGTCTTACATGTAATCACATATCGATGCCACTGTCCCAGACAGGGTCTTACTCGCACACATATATCAGAATCACTATCGATTCCATGGTCTTACTCGCACACATAAATCAGAATCATATGTCATGACATATGTATCCTAACTATTCCTAAGGTTCATACGGGGCTTTCGAACATCGTAACTCGGTCAGAATGAATTCGGAAATGTAATAGTCAAGCCTTTTCATATTCGGCCATAACAACTATAAATTCATACATTTCATAACAGCATATATATCTTGTAATGCCCCGGACCCTTGGCCGTTACTGGGGTCGAACACTAGAAGTGAACGGCTTAGTTCGTCAATTATACAGCTCAAACAATGTATTTCTAAAACTTCTAGACAAGCTGGCTAGCTATGTCACAGTCACTTTAAAAATCATATCTCGAGTTCCAAAACTCGAAAACCAATTCCGTAAATTTTCCCTGAATCTAGACTCGTATATCCATTTATGGAGTTATTTCTAGAATTTTTGGTTGGGCAAATTGGTACATTTTATTAGTTAAAGTCACCCCTATTTCAGGGTTCGACTACTCTGACCTTCAAGCATTACGACTTAGATATTTCCCTTTAAAGAGCTTCAATACTTATGCCGTTTGTTTATAATGAAACTAGACTCAAAATGGAATCTATACATATAAGGAATGACTTCTAATTGTCTCTGATTAATTTATGGTGAATTTCTAAAGTCGGGACAGGGGATCCAGAAATCGCTCTGGCCCTGTTTCACAAGAGTTTAATTATCTCCTAACATACAGCTCATATGGTTGTGTCGTTTCTTCCATATGAAAATAGACTCATCAAGATTCGATTACATAATTTATTTCTTATTTAATTCCATTCCTACTATTTTTAGTGATTTTTCAACCTCGCATCACTGCTGCTGCCAGCATCTGTTACTAAAGCAAACTATGCCTATTTTGTGATTTTTCCTTAATCTAACTAATAATTCATCATACATATCATGAATTTAACGCCGAGAATAATCAGCCATGACAACATTATCAAACCAATTTTTACTAAGATTTATGACGAAGAATCATAGGACCAAAATCCAACTTAACATTTATGCCATTTTCGCATGGCTAAAGTTTACATACCAAAGTTCAACAAAACATAATAGCCTATACATGCCGAAATGTTCTCCTAGGCCAACTAAGAAGAAGATACCCCAAAAAGTTGCAATCCGGTGTGATGACTTTGTCGACGGTCACGAGCACACAAAATGGATCAAGAACCTAAATAAGCAACAAATAAGCACACCAAATGAGTACATAACTCAGTAAGTCATACGCGTCACATAATCATCCATTAATAAATTATCACATGAGAAAACAAAGGAAAAGGAGTTAATTCTCTCCACCCATACCGAACTATGCTATAGTTCCTTAGACCTTTCGGTTCAATATCATACCAAGTACTACATCAACATTTCATATGCTACTCAACATGATATTTGAGGCATTTTCCATGGATGATTTCATTCTCGTTACATTCATGCAACTAAATGACATTCCCTCTATTCCACGATGAATCTTATGTACGTGACTTCAAGTATAATTATCACATAGGTTCAAGACTTACCAAGCAAAATTCCAAATATAAACATAACGTCTATTAGCCACAAACTCAAGACACTTACTCGTTCCGCTGTCCGTGATCAACTCAATAAGGTCGCACCCTTAGTGTCAATAGTGATTCAAAAACATATAGTAAGTCTGCACACTTACTGTTATATAATCGATCTCGCACACTTAGTGCTATACAACTTGAACCCGCACACTTAGTGCTATACAATTTGAACCCGCACACTTAGTGCCAATTTCATGATCATAAATGTTTACACCCGCACACTTAGTGCCGAAATCAACAACTCAATACATCTCACCTCCTTTCTTTTTCATTCAATACTTTCATCACCCCATGCATACATGTATATATATTTATCATTCCATTCAGCATAATTACATAGACGTTATGACCATTTAAATCAATACAAAATATATGCTTAATGACTTACTTGTGTTGGGTAAGACGGTTCCAACTCGGCTACTCGATGATCTTTTCTTTGCCTTTGCTCGATTCTCCTCCTTTAACTCCTTGAGCTTAATCAATAAATCAACTAGTTTAACCGCCTTGCTAAATATTTACAATCCAATTACACATGCATATGTATGTTAGTATATTCGGCAATCACCCTTACTAATCACCCATTTAGTCGATTGTAGGGAATTAAATATAATATCTCTAGGATGTACTCTACATGGCCGAATATACCATGTTAGTTTTTAACATTTCCTATGTAATTACATATAGGTTTTTACACCTTAAGTTTCACACATTTCACCTTTTAATGCCTATTGCTCATCCCTTTGATCTTAACCTAAATGACAAGTCCCTCTCCCCATATCTCAACCGAATTATCCATAACATCAAGACTAAAATTTTGCACCTTGAACTTCATACATTTATAAAAACTTCCATAACTCATTCGGCCCTATCAAGAACCATTTAACATGCTAGGAAAATAATCATAGAGGAAGAAATTAACATTCTCAATAAACTCACCTTTTGACCGAATGTGTAACACCCCGAACCCGAGACCGACACCGGAGTCGAACACGAGGTGTTAACAGACTTTAAACCCCTTATAAAAAATATTTCCCAGACACTGCCAATCTGCGTACTAGTCGCTTTAAAAATCATATCTTGAGTTTCACAACTCGAAAATCAGTTTCGTGATTTTTCCCTGAAATTAGACTCATATGCCCATCTACATATTTTTTTCTAGAATTTTTGGTCGGGCTAATTAGTACAGTTTATTAGTCAAAGTCTCCCATGTTACAGGGATCGACTACCCTGACCTTTGCGCATTACGACTTGGATATCTCCTTGTACAGGGCTCCAATACTGATGCCGTTTGTTTCTATAGAAACTAGACTCAGAGAGGAATCTATACATATATGGCATGACTCCTAATTATCTCTGGTTAATTTGTAATGAATTTCCAAAGTCGGAACAGGGAGTCCAGAAACCGTTCTGGCCCTGTCTCACGAGAACCTGAATATCTCTTAACATACTGTCCGTATGATTGTTTCGTTACTTTCCTATGAAAGTAGATTCATCAAGTTTTGTTTACATAATTTATTCACTATTTAATTCCCTTCCTACTATTTTAGTGATTTTCCAAATCTACATCACTGCTGCTGTCAGCATCTGCCTTTAAGGTAGACTTTACCTATTTCATGGTTTCCATGATTCAACTAGCCCTTTTTGCATAAATAGCACAATTTATGAAAGTGATTAACCATCCCCATGGCCAATCCTTGTCAAGCATATCCACACCAAATGATTATAACAATATACTCAAACACATATAAGCCATTTTCGCATGGCTATCCAAAATTATACAAGTCCAAAGGGTCCACGGCCCACAACAAACGGGTAGTCCTATACATGCCATTTCGAAGTTCAACCAAAATTGTACCAAAAGGGGGCTTTGATAGTGTGGGCGACTTTGACCTCAAGATCCCGAGTCCGATAGCTGGAGAACCAAATCTATAAAACAGAGGAGCAATGAAACGGAGTAAGCAATTTATGCTTAGTAAGTTTTGAGCAAGGAATTCCAGCACAACAAAAGTATAGCATTCATATAGCTAAACGGATAATTTCATATGCACAAATTTACGATATCGTACTTGCTTCACATTATCAACCCTTATGTACATACACAAAAGATCAACTCAGCCAAAGGCCGGTAGCTCGTTTATCAACTGAGCGAATACTTATTTGTAAGGGCTCAACTAAATTCAAGCACATACGAAACATACCTCAATGTTGGGGTGTTTCGAGAGTATTAACTGGAATTTTACAGCAAGTTCATTCATTCCCAAATCACGTACCTTCGGAATTTAACCAGATATAGCTCCTCGTTCAAATGCCTTCGGGACATAGCCCGGTTATAGTAATTCGCACAAATGCCTTCGGGACTTAACCCGGATTTAGTAACTCGCACAAATGCCTTCGGGACTTAACCCGGATTTAGTAACTCGCACAAATGCCTTCGGGACTTAACCCGGATTTAGTAACTCGCACAAATGCCTTCGAGCTTAGCCCGGAATTAGTATCTCGCACAAATGCCTTCGGATCTTAGTCCGGATATTGTTACTTAGCACAAGCCTTCGGGACTTAGCCCGGACAGCATTCAAATAACCATACACATTTAACAATAAATCATGGCCCATTCGTATTTCATTTTCGTTAGCAAAACTCAAACACAAGACATTTATCATTCTTGCAAATTCGGCTCAATAGCCACACAAAGAGCATGATTTTAATTTGCTCAAAACATGATCTAATCACATCATAATTTAAGCTCTTTTACTCAAGAACTTACCTCGGGTGTTGTCGAACGATTCCGATAGCTATTCGACCACTTTTTCCTTCCCTTTATCGGATTTAGTTCCCCTTTGCTCTTGAGCTTAATTAAACAAATAAATTGATTTAATCATTTGAGCATCGAAAAGAGGAACACAAGGCACTTAGCCCATATTTATACATTAGACATTAAAGTCACATATGTACGGAATCATGAATCAAACTCAACATTTTAGCTAATTTTTCCCCCTTGGCCGAATATGCATGTCTATTTTGGGGCCGATTTCAACACTTAATACATTCTACAAGTATGGTCACTTGTATTGACTAAACACCCTTTTGTTTCAAGTTCAAAACTTGGCTAATACACACATATACACACTAGTAAAGCATCCTTTCCCTTTCCATCAATTTAACACATGCATTGCTCATTAACATGCAAAAGTTATATTCGGCCTTAGCACACAACTTGCTAGCCGATTCTTCTCCATTTAGCAACCAATGCACATATGTGCTCACTCAAAAATGCTAAAAAGGAGGTTCAAGAATCATCAAGCCACCATCACATGCATCATTAACAAGCTTCATATCTAGCATGCAATGGCATTAACACAAACTCCACCTAGGCCGAATCTTAACTCATCCTCATGCCTCATCACCACAACATCAAACATCAACCAAGAATGATGCATCCATGGCCGAGTGTCATTTCCATCACATAGCAAGATTTAGACCATGGGCTAGGTAGAACTCAAGCTAACAACTAAAACATGCATGCATCTCATGGAACATCATCAAACATACCTTAGCCTAGCTACATGCATGGTCGAACCTCTTCAACCTTTCTTCTTCCTTCCTCCTTAAAATTTTTGGCCAAGGATGAACCAAAGGATGAGCATTTTTTTTTCTTTGTTTTTTTTTCTTTCTAGTTTCGGCTAAATGAAGATGAGAAAGGATGAACAAAAATTTTCTCCTTTCTTTTCTTTAGCTCACGGCAATGGGGGGGGAAACAACTACACACATTTTTTTTTGTATTCATCATACTCCTTTTCATTATTTTATGCCCATGCCCCTTATTTTATTTTTTTCCTACATACCTCACTAGGCCAACATGTTCCCAACATGTTTCCACCCATAGCATGGCCAACCACTAGCTCAAATTTTGGGTAATTTGACATGCAAACCCATCATTTTCACAACATGCATTAATAGACCATTTTAAATTAGCCTATCATATTTTCACCATGTCTCATATCAATCCCTATTTAATAATTTCTCATGCAATTGGCAAAATTGGAGAATGAAACTTCCACATACTCATGTACACACATAATAAGCATAGAATATGGAAATCAATTATTTTTATGACTCGGTTTTGTGGTCCCGAAACCACTTCCCGACTAGGGTCAATTTTGGGCTGTCACAAGTCTCCCCCACTTAAGAAATTTTCGTCCCCGAAAATCTTACCGGTAAATAGGTTTGGGTATTGTTCTTTCATCGAGCTCTCGGTTTCCCAAGTAGCTTCCTCGATCTCGTGTTTGAGCCATAACACCTTCACTAACGGAACCCTTTTGTTTCGCAACTCCTTCACTTCACGAGCTAGGATACGCATCGGCTCTTCTTCATAACTCATATCGGCTTGAATTTCAACCTCTGATGGGCTAATTATGTGCGATGGATCAGATCGATAGCGTCGAAGCATCGAAACATGAAAGACGTAGTGAATCTTTTCAAGCTCAGGGGGCAAAATCAATCTATACGCAACCGGACCAACTCGTTCGGAGATTTCGTACGGCCCAATGAATCTCGGGCTCAACTTGCCCTTACGGCCAAACCTGAGTACCTTTTTCCAAGGAGAAACTTTAAGGAATACTTTATCTCCCACCTGATATTCAATGTCCTTTCGTTTCAAATCCGCATACGATTTTTTTTTTGACGATCTGTGGCTGCTTTCAGACTTTCACGGATTACCTTTACTTTCTGTTCGGCATCCTTAATCAAATCAACTCCGAAAATTTTACTTTCACCGAGCTCGGTCCAAAACAATGGTGTACGGCATTTACGACCGTACAAAGCCTCGTAAGGTGCCATCTTAATACTTGATTGAAAACTATTATTGTAAGCGAATTCAATCAAAGGTAAATACCGTTCCCATGAACCACTGAACTCGAGGATGCAACATCTCAACATATCCTCAAGTATCTGAATTATCCGCTCAGATTGACCATCGGTTTGGGGATGAAAAGCAGTGCTAAAATGCAGCTTGGTACCCAAAGCTTCTTGCAATTTCCTCCAAAATCGCGAGGTGAATCTCGAATCTCTATCCGACACGATAGAAATAGGTACCCCGTGTAATCTCACAATCTGAGAAACGTACAATTCAACTAGTCTATCCAATGAAAAATCCATACACACGGGGATAAAGTGAGCCGACTTAGTCAGTCTATCGACAACAACCCAAATCGCATCCTTCTTACTTGTTGACAATGGCAGTCCGGACACAAAGTCCATTGTGACTCGATCCCATTTCCACTCGGGTATCATGATCGGCTGAAGTAATCCTGAAGGCACTTGATGTTCCGCTTTCACTTGTTGACATATTAAACATCTCGAAACAAGGTCGGAGATGTCTCGTTTCATACCATGCAACCAAAACCAACGTTTCAAATCATTGTACATTTTCGTACTCCCCGGGTGAATTGACATTCGGCTACAATGGGCTTCGTTCAGAATCATCGAAATGAGTTCCAAATTCCTTGGAACACACAAACGACTTCTGAACCTCAAACAATCATCATCATCAATTTGAAACTCCGATTCCTTGTTCGGAGCACACTCAGCCCGTTTTGCAACCAATTCATCATCAACTTTCTGGGCTTCACGAATTTGATGAATCAATAATGGTTTGGCTTTTAATTCAGCTATTAACACATTGTCGGGTAGAACAGACAAGTGCACATTCATCACTCGTAAAGCAAACAATGACTTCCGGCTTAAGGCGTCCGCAACCACATTAGCCTTTCCCGGGTGGTAATCAATGACAAGCTCGTAATCTTTCAACAACTCAAGCCAACGTCTTTGTCGCAGATTTAAGTCTCTTTGAGTCATCAAATATTTGAGACTTTTGTGATCCGAAAATACATGGCACTTTTCACCAAATAAGTAATGTCGCCATATTTTTAAAGCAAATACGATGGCAGCTAGTTCAAGATCATGGGTCGGATAATTTTTCTCATGTGGCTTTAATTGTCTCGACGCATAGGCCACAACTCGACCTTCTTGCATCAATACGCAACCCAACCCAAGTAGGGATGCGTCACTATAAATGACAAACTCTTTGCCTGATTCGGGTTGCACTAAAATTGGAGCTTCAGTCAAATGAGTTTTTAGTTGATCGAAACTTTTCTGACATTTCTCCGTCCATTCGAACTTAACATCCTTTTGAAGTAGCTTCGTCATTGGTGTGGCTATCATCGAGAAACCTTTGACAGATCGTCGGTAATAACCGGCGAGCCCCAAAAAGCTCTGAACTTCGGTAATATTTCTTGGAGGCTTCCAGTTAAGCATGGCCGAAATTTTGCTCGGGTCAACTTGAATACCCGATGTGGATACCACATGACCCAAGAAGCTAACCTCTCTTAACCAGAATTCACACTTACTGAACTTAGCATATAACTGCTTATCCCGCAAAATTTGCAACACCAGTCTCAGGTGCCCAGCATGTTCGGTCTCATCTCTTGAATAGACCAAGATGTTATCAATGAACACAACTATGAACCGATCCAAATATGGTCTGAAGATCTGATTCATCAAATCCATAAATACCGCAGGGGCATTAGTGAGCCCAAACGGCATCACTAAGAACTCGTAGTGACCATATCTCGTTCTGAAGGCAGTTTTGGGTATGTCCGAATCTCGAATTCGCAACTGATAATAGCCTGATCTCAAATCTATTTTTGAGAACACTGTGGCTCCCTTCAGTTAGTCGAACAAATCATCGATACGCGGTAACGGATATTTGTTCTTTATCGTCACTTTATTCAGTTGACGATAGTCAATGCACAACCTCATGGTTCCGTCCTTCTTTTTCACGAACAATACTGGTGCACCCCAAGGTGAGAAACTTGGTCGAGCAAAACCTCTATCCGTCAATTCTTGCAACTGAGCTTTCAACTCTTTTAACTCGGTTGGTGCCATACGATACGGAGCTATCGAAATCGGCGTAGTCCCAGGTACAAGCTCAATACCAAACTCTACCTCCCGAACAGGTGGTAAACCCGGTAATTCTTCAGGAAAAACATCCGGGTATTCACAAACCACCGGCACAGATTCGGGTTTCTTGTCTAATTCTTTGTCATCCAGTACATACGCAAGGTATGCTTCGCACCCTTTTCTTACATATTTCTGGGCCAACATTGCTGATATTTCAGCTGGCATCCCCTCCAAGTCCGTAGACTCAACTCGGATTACTTCGTTATTTGCGCACCTCAAATCAATAGTCTTACTTTTGCAATTCACAACCGCATCATGCGCGGTCAACCAATCCAAACCAAGAATAACATCAAATTCATCAAACGACAAAAGCATCAAGTCCGCCGGAAAACAGGAACCTCGAATTTCTAGGGGACATTTCTTACACACTTTGTCGACAAGCACGTAACGACCCAAGGGATTTGACACCCGAATTACGAACCCAGTAGACTCAATAGGTAAAGTCTTACTGGATGCTAAGGTTTCACATATGTAAGAATGAGTAGAACCGGGGTCAATCAAAGCAATTACATTAGTATCAAAGAGAGTAAAAGTACCGGTAATAACATCAGGCGAAGAAGCATCCTCGCGGGCACGTATAGCATAAGCTCTAGCAGGCGCACGAGCCTCGGATCTAGTCGTAGCATCTCTAGATCCTCTCTGACCACCACCAGCATTGCCCGTATTTCCAGATGGTCTACCTCGAGCAGTGGTAGCACCCGGTTTCCCACTCTGATTTACATTCTGTTCAGACAACCTCGGGCAATCTTTAATGAAGTGGTCAACCAATCCGCACTTGTAACAGGAGCGGTCAGGGAATCTACAACTCCCCGAATGCCATTTACCGCAATATCGACATTTCGTTCTGTCTCGACGTTCATTCCCAACACTGGCGACTGAAGTGCCTCGTGTACCCAAGGGGGTCGATCACGATCTCGTCTAAAAAGGCCCGAAGTGCCTCTCGACCAGCCCACATCATCTCGAAATTTCTTCGATGCCTGTTGAAGAGACTTTCCCGAAGATCTTTTACGAAACTCTCCAGTTCCCTCATCAACTTTTTGTTTTTCTTTTCTAAGCTCTTCGGCTTTACAAGCTCACTCGTCCAGTACTACGAACTCTCATATTTCAAGAACGCCAACGAACATTTTTATATCTTCATTCAGCCCATCCTCGAAGCGTTTACACATGATAGCCTCAGACGAAACACATTCCCGAGCGTATCTACTAAGTCTAACAAATTTTCGCTCGTAATCAGTAACTGACATGGAACCTTGCTTAAGCTCAAGAAATTCCTTCCGTTTTTTATCAACAAATCTCTGACTGATATACTTTTTCCGAAACTCAGTTTGGAAAAACTCCCAAGTTACTTGCTCTCGGGGCACAACAGAAGTCAGAGTACTCCACCAATAGTAGGCAGAATCGCGTAGCAAGGAGATAGTACACTTTAGGCATTCATCGGGTGTACAAGATAGCTCATCGAGTACCCGGATAGTGTTGTCCAACCAAAATTCAGCTTGCTCGGCATCGTCGCTATCCGTAGCCTTAAATTCAGTAGCCCCATGTTTTCGGATTCTGTCAACTGGGGGCTTATTTGACCTTATTTGGTCAGTTACCGGAGGTATTGTAGGTGCGGGGGTGGTATTAGTCGGGAATGGAGGTTGTGGAACAGCCATATTAGTTCGAATGTATTGGTTGAACCAATCATTCATCACGCTATAGAAAGCTTGTCTAGCTTCCTCATTCGGGTTACTAGCATTAGGTTGAGAGTCCGCCGGCGCTGTCCCTTGTACGGGAGCAGGCGCTACACTCTCAAGATCATCAGCTACCTCTCGGTCAGGATCGGGATCCATTACTATAAATAAACACATTTACAATTGTCAGAAATCATCACACTATCGAGTAATCACATAAAATGGCATGTATAGCTAGACCCAACGTATTACGGTAGTCCTAGAATCGACTAAACCGTAGCTCTGATACCAATCAAATGTAACACCCCGAACCCGAGACCGACACCGGAGTCGAAGACGAGGTGTTAACAGACTTTAAACCCCTTATAAAAAATATTTCCCAGACACTGCCAATCTGCGTACTAGTCGCTTTAAAAATCATATCTTGAGTTTCACAACTCAAAATCAGTTTCGTGATTTTTCCCTGAAACTAGACTCATATGCCCATCTACTTATTTTTTCTAGAATTTTTGGTGGGGCCAATTAGTACAGTTTATTAGTCAAAGTCTCCCATGTTACAGGGATCGACTACCCTGACCTTTGCGCATTACGACTTGGATATCTCCTTGTACAGGGTTCCAATACTGATGCCGTTTGTTTCTATAGAAACTAGACTCAGAGAGGAATCTATATATATATGGTATGACTCCTAATTATCTCTGGTTAATTTATAATGAATTTCCAAAGTCGGAACAGGAAATCCAGAAACCGTTCTGGCCCTGTCTCACGAGAACCTGAATATCTCTTAACATACTATCCGTATGATTGTTTCGTTACTTTCCT
The DNA here is from genome assembly GCF_007990345.1 of Gossypium hirsutum. Lineage (NCBI taxonomy): Eukaryota > Viridiplantae > Streptophyta > Magnoliopsida > Malvales > Malvaceae > Gossypium > Gossypium hirsutum. The sequence continues at coordinate 74,076,670 of NC_053431.1, read as the reverse complement.
ATGAAAGTAGATTCATCAAGTTTGTTTACATAATTTATTCACTATTTAATTCCCTTCCTACTATTTTTAGTGATTTTCCAAATCTACATCACTGCTGCTGTCAGCATCTGCCTTTAAGGTAGACTTTACCTATTTCATGGTTTCCATGATTCAACTAGCCCTTTTTGCATAAATAGCACAATTTATGAAAGTGATTAACCATCCCCATGGCCAATCCTTGTCAAGCATATCCACACCAAATGATTATAACAATATACTCAAACACATATAAGCCATTTTCGCATGGCTATCCAAAATTATACAAGTCCAAAGGGTCCACGACCCACAACAAACGGGTAGTCCTATACATGCCATTTCGAAGTTCAACCAAAATTGTACCAAAAGGGGGCTTTGATAGTGTGGGCGACTTTGACCTCAAGATCCCGAGTCCGATAGCTGGAGAACCAAATCTATAAAACAGAGGAGCAATGAAACGGAGTAAGCAATTTATGCTTAGTAAGTTTTGAGCAAGGAATTCCAGCACAACAAAAGTATAGCATTCATATAGCTAAACGGATAATTTCATATGCACAAATTTACGATATCGTACTTGCTTCACATTATCAACCCTTATGTACATACACAAAAGATCAACTCAGCCAAAGGCCGGTAGCTCGTTTATCAACTGAGCGAATACTTATTTGTAAGGGCTCAACTAAATTCAAGCACATACGAAACATACCTCAATGTTGGGGTGTTTCGAGAGTATTAACTGGAATTTTACAGCAAGTTCATTCATTCCCAAATCACGTACCTTCGGAATTTAACCGGATATAGCTCCTCGTTCAAATGCCTTCGGGACATAGCCCGGTTATAGTAATTCGCACAAATGCCTTCGGGACTTAACCCGGATTTAGTAACTCGCACAAATGCCTTCGGGACTTAACCCGGATTTAGTAACTCGCACAAATGCCTTCGGGACTTAACCCGGATTTAGTAACTCGCACAAATGCCTTCGGGCTTAGCCCGGAATTAGTATCTCGCACAAATGCCTTCGGATCTTAGTCCGGATATTGTTACTTAGCACAAGCCTTCGGGACTTAGCCCGGACAGCATTCAAATAACCATACACATTTAACAATAAATCATGGCCCATTCGTATTTCATTTTCGTTAGAAAAACTCAAACACAAGACATTTATCATTCTTGCAAATTCGGCTCAATAGCCACACAAAGAGCATGATTTTAATTTGCTCAAAACATGATCTAATCACATCATAATTTAAGCTCTTTTACTCAAGAACTTACCTCGGGTGTTGTCGAACGATTCCGATAGCTATTCGACCACTTTTTCCTTCCCTTTATCGGATTTAGTTCCCCTTTGCTCTTGAGCTTAATTAAACAAATAAATTGATTTAATCATTTGAGCATCGAAAAGAGGAACACAAGGCACTTAGCCCATATTTATACATTAGACATTAAAGTCACATATGTACGGAATCATGAATCAAACTCAACATTTTAGCTAATTTTTCCCCCTTGGCCGAATATGCATGTCTATTTTGGGGCCGATTTCAACACTTAATACATTCTACAAGTATGGTCACTTGTATTGACTAAACACCCTTTTGTTTCAAGTTCAAAACTTGGCTAATACACACATATACACACTAGTAAAGCATCCTCTCCCTTTCCATCAATTTAACACATGCATTGCTCATTAACATGCAAAAGTTATATTCGGCCTTAGCACACAACTTGCTAGCCGATTCTTCTCCATTTAGCAACCAATGCACATATGTGCTCACTCAAAAATGCTAAAAAGGAGGTTCAAGAATCATCAAGCCACCATCACATGCATCATTAACAAGCTTCATATCTAGCATGCAATGGCATTAACACAAACTCCACCTAGGCCGAATCTTAACTCATCCTCATGCCTCATCACCACAACATCAAACATCAACCAAGAATGATGCATCCATGGCCGAGTGTCATTTCCATCACATAGCAAGATTTAGACCATGGGCTAGGTAGAACTCAAGCTAACAACTAAAACATGCATGCATCTCATGGAACATCATCAAACATACCTTAGCCTAGCTACATGCATGGCCGAACCTCTTCAACCTTTCTTCTTCCTTCCTCCTTAAAATTTTTGGCCAAGGATGAACCAAAGGATGAGCATTTTTTTTTCTTTGTTTTTTTTCTTTCTAGTTTCGGCTAAATGAAGATGAGAAAGGATGAACAAAAATTTTCTCCTTTCTTTTCTTTAGCTCACGGCAATGGGGGGGGAAACAACTACACACATTTTTTTTTGTATTCAATCATACTCCTTTTCATTATTTTATGCCCATGCCCCTTATTTTATTTTTTTCCTACATACCTCACTAGGCCAACATGTTCCCAACATGTTTCCACCCATAGCATGGCCAACCACTAGCTCAAATTTTGGGTAATTTGACATGCAAACCCATCATTTTCACAACATGCATTAATAGACCATTTTAAATTAGCCTATCATATTTTCACCATGTCTCATATCAATCCCTATTTAATAATTTCTCATGCAATTGGCAAAATTGGAGAATGAAACTTCCACATACTCATGTACACACATAATAAGCATAGAATATGGAAATCAATTATTTTTATGACTCGGTTTTGTGGTCCCGAAACCACTTCCCGACTAGGGTCAATTTTGGGCTGTCACAGAATGTACAAGGAGCCTCTAAACTACTCATCCAAAATCTCTACCCTATTCTAAGACTTAGTCATTCGGCATATAGCCCAAATCACCATGAAAAATATCAACTTTCTTGACATTACCAAGAGTGCATCCACAATTTAGCTTAGCATATTATAAATCCAAATCAACAAATTCAAAGCTTACCTCCTATAGCTAAAGATGAATGCCGACTTGCTCTAGATAAGTTCCCCTTATTTTTCTTCCTTGTTTCGGCCTTGGCAAGATGGAGAAGAAGATGAACACTCCTCTTCCCTTTTTCTCTTTTATTCAATTTTATTATAATTATTTTAAGCCATTTGTTAACTAAACAAAACATATTAAATTAGAATAAGTGGAGCACCATCACCCCTTGGCCGGCCACTCTTCATCTTTTGGGTAAATTGACATGCAAAACCACCCTTTTTGGTACATGTACTAATAGACCATTTTAAATTAGCCTATCATATTTCACCATGTCTCATATTGATCCCTATTTAATAATTTCTCATGCAATTGGCAAAATTAGAGAATGAAACTTCCACATACTCATGTACACACATAATAAGCATAGAATATAGCAATTAATTATTTTTATGACTCGGTTTTCTGGTCCCGAAACCACTTTCCGACTAGGGTCACACTAGGGCTGTCACAACTCTCCCCCACATAAGAAATTTTCGTCCCCGAAAATCTTACCAGTGAACAATTTAGGATATCGATCCTTCATAGAGTCCTCAAGTTCCCAAGTGGCTTCTTCGATTCCGTGTTTATGCCACAACACCTTCACTAATGGGATTTTCTTATTTCGCAACTCTTTTACTTCACGCATCAAAATGCGAACAGGCTCTTCTTCATAACTCAAATTAGGCTGAATCTCGATCTCAGATGGAGTGATTACGTGCAATGGATCAGACCTATATCGTCGAAGCATCGAGACATGAAAAACGTTGTGAATCTTTTCGAGCTCAGGGGGCAAAATTAATCGGTATGCGACTGGTCCAACTCGTTCGGATACTTCATACGGACCGATGAACCTCGGACTCAATTTGCCCTTACGGCCAAATCTAAGCACCTTCTTCCAGGGTGAAACTTTGAGAAATACCTTGTCCCCAACCTGATATTCAATGTCTTTTCTTTTTAAATCCGTATACGACTTTTGACGATCCGAAGCGGCTTTCAAACTTTCACGAATTACTCGAACTTTCTGCTCAGCATCCTTAATCAAATCAACCCCAAAGATTTTACTTTCATTAAGTTCAGTCCAAAATAATGGGGTACGGCACTTGCGACCGTATAAAGCCTCGTAAGGTGCTATCTTAATGCTTGATTGAAAGCTATTGTTATAAGCAAATTCAATCAAAGGCAAATATCTTTCCCATGAACCACAAAACTCTAAGACGCAACATCTCAACATATCCTCAAGTATCTGAATTATTCGTTCAGATTGGCCATCAGTTTGGGGATGAAATGCGGTGCTAAAATGCATCTTAGTACCCAACGCTTCTTGTAACTTTTTCCAAAATCGCGATGTAAATCTTGGGTCTCTATCCGACACGATAGAAATAGGTACCCCATGCAATCGAACAATTTGGGAGATGTATAATTTTGCCAATTTATCGAGCGAAAAATCTGTACAGACAGGGATAAAATGAGCAGACTTGGTCAATCTATCAACAATAACCCAGACCGAGTCTTTCTTACTCTGAGTCAAAGGTAACCCAGATACAAAGTCCATTGTCACTCGATCCCATTTCCATTCGGGTATCATGATTGGCTGAAGTAATCCAGATGGAACTTGATGTTCCGCTTTTACTTGTTGACATATCAAACACCTTGAAACAAATTCAGAAATGTCTCGTTTCATACCCGGCCACCAAAATTGACGTTTCAGATCGTTGTACATTTTAGTACTACCCGGGTGGATAGACATTCGACCACTATGAGCCTCATTCAAAATCATCGAAATAAGTTCCGAATTTCTTGGAACACATAATCGACCCTTGAACGTCAAGCAATCATTGTTGTCAATCCGAAACTCCGATTCCTCATTCGAGGCACATTCAGCTCGTTTAGCGACCAATTCAGCGTCGACTTTCTGGGATTCAAGTATTTGATGAATCAATAATGGTTTGGCCTCTAATTTAACTACTAGCACCTCATCGGGCGAAACGGATAGGTGAGCATCCATCGCTCTCAAAGCAAACAGTGCTTTACGACTCAAAACATCGGCCACCACATTAGCCTTCCCCGGGTGATAATCAATGACAAGTTCATAGTCTTTCAACAACTCAAGCCAACGTCTTTGTCGCAGATTTAGATCTCTTTGAGTCATCAAATATTTAAGACTCTTGTGGTCTGAATAAATATGACACCTCTCTCCAAACAAGTAATGTCGCCATATTTTCAAGGCGAACACTATGGCTGCTAATTCAAGGTCATGAGTTGGATAGTTTCTCTCATGCGGCTTTAATTGTCTCGATGCGTAAGCCACAACTCGACCTTCTTGCATCAACACACAACCTAGCCCAAGCAAGGATGCGTCACTGTAAATGACAAACTCTTTGCCGGACTCCGGTTGTACTAGTACTGGGGCCTCGGTTAAACAGGTTTTTAGTCGATCGAAACTTTCCTGACAGTGTTCTGACCACTCGAACTCAACATTCTTTTGAAGTAGTTTTGTCAACGGTGCAGCGATCATCGAAAAACCCCTTACAAACCGTCGGTAGTATTCGGCAAGCCCCAAAAGGCTCCTAACTTCAGTAATATTCCATGGAGGTTTCCAATTGAGTATGGCCGAAATTTTGTTCGGATCCACTCTGACACCCGATGCGGACACCACGTGCCCCAAAAAGCTAACCTCTCTCAACCAAAATTCACATTTACTGAATTTTGCGTATAACTGCTTGTCTCGTAAAATCTGTAATACTAATCTCAAATGCTCGGAATGTTCAGCTTCACCTTGTGAATAAACTAAAATATCATCAATAAACACAACCACAAACCGATCCAAGTATGGCCTGAATACTCGATTCATTAAATCTATAAATACCGCAGGGGCATTAGTGAGCCCAAACGGCATCACTAAGAATTCGTAGTGACCGTACCTCATTCTAAAAGTAGTTTTGGGTATGTCCGAGTCTCGAACCCTCAACTGATAATAACCAGATCTCAAATCTATCTTTGAAAACACTGAGGCTCCCTTCAATTGATCAAACAAATCATCAATACGTGGCAACGGATATTTATTCTTTATTGTCACTTTATTCAACTGACAATAATCGATGCACAATCTCATGGTTCCATCCTTCTTTTTCACAAACAGTACTGGTGCGCCCCATGGTGAAAAACTCGGTCGAGCGAAACCTCTATCCGTCAATTCTTGCAATTGAACTTTCAATTCCTTTAATTCCGTTAATGCCATACGATACGGGGCTATTAAAATTGGCATGGTACCAGGTACAATTTCGATGCCGAATTCCACCTCTCGAACCGGTGGCAACCCTGGTAACTCCTCAGGAAAAACATCTGAATACTCACAAACCACTGGTACAGATTTCAGTTTCCTTTCCGTCTCTTTGCTATCAAATACATACGCAAGGTATGTTTCACACCCCTTTTTCACATATCTCTGAGTGGTCATTGAAGATCTTATCGCTGGCACCCCCTTTAAATCAGTAGACTCAACTTGGACTACTTCATTATTTGTACTCCTCAAATCAATGGTTTTCCTTTTACAGTTCACCACTGCATCATGTACGGTCAACCAATCCATACCCAGAATAACATCAAATTCGTCAAACGGTAAAAGCATCAAATCGGCCGGAAAACAGGATTCTCGGATTATTAGAGGGCATCTCTTACACACTTTATCAACAAGTACGTATTGACCCAAAGGGTTTGACACTCGAATTACGAACTCAGTAGACTCGACAGGTAGAGTCTTACTGGATGCTAAGGTTTCACATACGTATGAATGAGTAGAGCCAAGGTCAACCAATGCAATCACACTAGTATCAAAGAGAGTGAAAGTACCAGTGATAACATCAGGGGAGGATGCCTCCTCTCGTGCGCGAATGGCATATGCTCTAGCAGGAGTACGGGTCTCGGTTCGAACAGCCGTATCAGAGGCCCCTCTCTGACTACCACCCCTACCTCCTGAAATTCTCGGTGGTCTACCTCTAGCTGTCATTCCACTAGGTCTTGCACCTTGCATCTTATTCTTCTCATCAAGCTCCGTGTAATCTCTAATGAAGTGGTCCTTCGAACCGCATCCGTAACAGGCCCTGTTAGTAGACTTACCCCAACATTCACCTAGGTGTCGTCTTCCACATTGGGGGCATTTAGGTTTCTCTAGACGATTATTGCCCACACTAGCTACCGAAGTAGCTCGGGAGTCTGTCAATGGTCGGGCTCTGATGGAAATTCCCGCAGACGTCCTCGATTTATTAGTGTCCTCCCTGAACTTCTTTATAGCCGAGAATGGAGCTTTACCCGTCGATCATTTACGATAGTCTCTAGCTTCAAATTCAGCCTTCTTCTTCTCCTTTCCAAGTTCTTCCGCCTTGCAGGCTCGTTCAACTAGTGTTACAAATTCTTTTATCTCCAAAATACCCACTAGTAGCTTTAAATCTTCATTCAATCCTTCTTCGAATCTTTTGCACATAGCAACCTCATCAGCTACACACTCCCGGGCATACCTACTGAGTCTTACGAATTCATGTTCGTATTCAGATACTGTCATACGGCCTTGCTTGAGTTCCAAGAATTCCTTACGCTTTTGATCAATGAACCGTTGACTAATATATTTCTTTCGAAATTCCGTTTGAAAGAAGTCTCAAGTAACTCGTTCGTTTGGGACTAAGGAAATCAGGGTCCTCCACCAATAGTAGGCTGAGTCCCGCAACAAGGATATAGCACACTTTAGACATTCATCGGGCGTGCATGACAGTTCATCAAACACCCGAATGGTGTTATCAAGCTAGAACTCGGCCCTTTCGGCATCATCAGTAACTATGGCCCTAAACTCCTCGGCCCCGCGCTTCCTAATCAAGTCTACAGGTGGCTTACTCAGCCTCACAGGATCAGTAACTGATGGCATTACGGGCTCTTGGGGTGGATTATTCAAATTCGGGAATTGTTGGACAGCCGGATTGGTTCGAGCATATTGCGCGACCCACTCATTCATCATGGTAAAGAAGGCTTGTTTAGCCCCCTCATTTTGATTATTTGCAGATGACTGAGGTTCAACAGGCAGCGTCCCTTGTGCAGGAGCAGCCGCTACACTTTCAACGTCATCCACTAAGGTTCTCTCTACACCGGGATCCATTTACTAATCAAAACAAAAATTTTAACCGTCAGAAGTCATCACACATTTAAACATTAACATTAAGGCATGTATAGCTAGACTCATACGCGCTATGGTAGTCCTAGAACCGACTAAACCATAGCTCTGATACCAATGAAATGTAACACCCCGGACCCTTGGCCGTTACTGGGGTCGAACACTAGATGTTAACGGCTTAGTTCGTCAATTATACAGCTCAAACAATGTATTTCTAAAACTTCCAGACAAGCTGGCTAGCTACGTCACAGTCACTTTAAAAATCATATCTCGAGTTCCAAAACTCGAAAACCAATTCCGTAAATTTTCCCTGAATCTAGACTCGTATATCCATTTATGGATTTATTTCTAGAATTTTTGGTTGGGCCAATTGGTACAGTTTATTAGTTAAAGTCACCCCTGTTTCAGGGTTCGACTACTCTGACCTTCAAGCATTACGACTTAGATATTTCCCTTTAAAGAGCTTCAATACTTATTCCGTTTGTTTATAATGAAACTAGACTCAAAATGGAATCTATACATATAAGGAATGACTTCTAATTGTCTCTGATTAATTTATGGTGAATTTCTAAAGTCGGGACAGGGGATCCAGAAATCGCTCTGGCCCTGTTTCACAAGAGTTTAATTATCTCCTAACATACAGCTCATATGGTCGTTTCGTTTCTTCCATATGAAAATAGACTCATCAAGATTCGATTACATAATTTATTTCTTATTTAATTCCATTCCTACTATTTTTAGTGATTTTTCAACCTCGCATCACTGCTGCTGCCAGCATCTGTTACTAAAGCAAACTATGCCTATTTTGTGATTTTTCCTTAATCTAACTAATAATTCATCATACATATCATGAATTTAACGCCGAGAATAATCAGCCACGACAACATTATCAAACCAATTTTTACTAAGATTTATGACGAAGAATCATAGGACCAAAATCCAACTTAACATTTATGCCATTTTCGCATGGCTAAAGTTTACATACCAAAGTTCAACAAAACATAATAGCCTATACATGCCGAAATGTTCTCCTAGGCTAACTAAGAAGAAGATACCCCAAAAAGTTGCAATCCGGTGTGATGACTTTGACGACGGTCACGAGCACACAAAATGGATCAAGAACCTAAATAAGCAACAAATAAGCACACCAAATGAGTACATAACTCAGTAAGTCATACGCGTCACATAATCATCCATTAATAAATTATCACATGAGAAAACAAAGGAAAAGGAGTTAATTCTCTCCACCCATACCGAACTATGCTATAGTTCCTCAGACCTTTCGGTTCAATATCATACCAAGTACTACATCAACATTTCATATGCTACTCAACATGATATTTGAGGCATTTTCCATGGATGATTTCATTCTCGTTACATTCATGCAACTAAATGACATTCCCTCTATTCCACGATGAATCTTATGTACGTGACTTCAAGTATAATTATCACATAGGTTCAAGACTTACCAAGCAAAATTCCAAATATAAACATAACGTCTATTAGCCACAAACTCAAGACACTTACTCGTTCCGCTGTCCGTGATCAACTCAATAAGGTCGCACCCTTAGTGTCAATAGTGATTCAAAAACATATAGTAAGTCCACACACTTAGTGTTATATAATCGATCTCGCACACTTAGTGCTATACAACTTGAACCCGCACACTTAGTGCTATACAATTTGAACCCGCACACTTAGTGCCAATTTCATGATCATAAATGTTTACACCCGCACACTTAGTGCCGAAATCAACAACTCAATACATCTCACCTCCTTTCTTTTTCATTCAATACTTTCATCACCCCATGCATACATGTATATATATATTTATCATTCCATTCAGCATAATTACATAGACGTTATGACCATTTAAATCAATACAAAATATATGCTTAATGACTGACTTGTGTTGGGTAAGACGGTTCCAACTCGGCTACTCGATGATCTTTTCTTTGCCTTTGCTCGATTCTCCTCCTTTAACTCCTTGAGCTTAATCAATAAATCAACTAGTTTAACCGCCTTGCTAAATATTTACAATCCAATTACAAATGCATATGTATGTTAGTATATTCGGCAATCACCCTTACTAATCACCCATTTAGTCGATTGTAGGGAATTAAATATAATATCTTTAGGATGTACTCTACATGGCCGAATATACCATGTTAGTTTTTTAACATTTCCTATGTAATTACATATAGGTTTTTACACCTTAAGTTTCACACATTTCACCTTTTAATGCCTATTGCTCATCCCTTTGATCTTAACCTAAATGACAACTCCCTCTCCCCATATCTCAACCGAATTATCCATAACATCAAGACTAAAATTTTGCACCTTGAACTTCATACATTTATAAAAACTTCCATAACTCATTCGGCCCTATCAAGAACCATTTAGCATGCTAGGAAAATAATCATAGAGGAAGAAATTAACATTCTCAATAAACTCACCTTTTGACCGAATGTACAAGGAGCCTCTAAACTACTCATCCAAAATCTCTACCCTATTCTAAGACTTAGTCATTCGGCATATAGCCCAAATCACCATGAAAAATCTCAACTTTCTTGACATTACCAAGAGTGCATCCACAATTTAGCTTAGCATATTATAAATCCAAATCAACAAATTCAAAGCTTACCTCCTATAGCTAAAGATGAATGCCGACTTGCTCTAGGTAAGTTCCCCTTATTTTTCTTCCTTGTTTCGGCCTTGGCAAGATGGAGAAGAAGATGAACACTCCTCTTCCCTTTTTCTCTTTTATTCAATTTTAGTATAATTATTTTAAGCCATTTGTTAGCTAAACAAAACATATTAAATTAGAATAAGTGGAGCACCATCACCCCTTGGCCGGCCACTCTTCATCTTTTGGGTAAATTGACATGCAAAACCACCCTTTTTGGTACATGCACTAATAGACCATTTTAAATTAGCATATCATATTTCACCATGTCTCATATTGATCCCTATTTAATAATTTCTCATGCAATTGGCAAAATTAGAGAACGAAACTTCCACATACTCATGTACACACATAATAAGCATAGAATATAGCAATTAATTATTTTTATGACTCAGTTTTGTGGTCCCGAAACCACTTTCCGACTAGGGTCACACTAGGGCTGTCACATATCTAGCATTTAACTATAATTAAACACATCTATTTGCTTATAAACTTACTCCAGACGATGTAAAATGGAATGGAGCGGCTAGTCGACAACTTTAATTTTTCCCCGATCCAAATCTGATTTCTTTGGTTCTTGATCTAAACATAATCAAATTAAGCTCATTCAAACATATTTTCATTCAATTTAGTCCAAAAACACATAAATGGGAAAATTAACATTTTACCCCTGACATTTACAATTTTTACAATTTAGTCCCTACTGCACAAAACACAAAATACACAAAGTTTCTCCATAGCCAAGTTGTAGGTAGTGTGATAGACTTTACTGACGATCCCCGGGTTGTAAATTGAATCCAAAATCTAAAAAAAATTGAAACACACATAAAAACACAGAGTAAGCTTTTGAAGCTTAGTAAGTCATAAGCAAATAAACAACTCAATAACATTATCAACCAAATTAAACCAAGGCAACTTATAATATTATAACACATTCGAATCCAAACATATAAAATTCATATTATATATACCTTCATTCTTAAAAATCACTTTGGTTGAATGCTCATGTAACTAAATTATCATTTCACCATTTAACTTTCACAACCAAATAATCAACACAAACCTAGTTCACATACCATAAACACATAAGCTCATGTGTCACAATATAGTTTCATATACACATACTAATCATATAACAGAATATATCTCATCATATATACATATATATATGAACTACGCATAGCATACTTACTACTCATTCGAAAAACCAAATACACATATCACATACACATATTTTCTTTATTTGCACTTTACAAGTTTTGTAACAAATAGCCAAGGTGTTTACTTACCTTTTCTCAAGTAGGTAATAAGTTAATTCATACTTGGCATTTAGCTCATTTTACACATTCGAACTCAATTTACCTTTGCCTGATGAACCATTCGGAATTGGGTAGGGCACTCGGATAATCACACATATATCGTACATTGTCAACGTCCCAGATGTTGTCTTACATGTAATCACATATCGATGCCACTGTCCCAGATTGGGTCTTACTCGCACACATATACCGGAATCACATATCGATGCCATGGTCTTACTTGCACACATAAATCAAAATCCCATGTCATGACATATGTATCCTAACTATTCCTAAGGTTCATACGGGGCTTTCGGACGTCGTAACTCGGTCGAAACGAATTCAGAAATGAAGTAGTTAAGCCTTTTCATATTTGGCCATAACTATAATTTCATACATTTCATAACAGCATATATATCTAGCATTTAACTACAATTAAACACGTCTATTTGCTTATAAACTTACCTTGGATGATGTAAAATGGAACAGAGTGGCTAGTCGACAACTTTTATTTTTCCCCAATCCAAATTCAATTTCTTTGGTTCTTGATCTAAACGTATTCAAATTAAGCTCATTCAAACATATTTTCATTCAATTTAGTCCAAAAACACATAAATGGGAAAATTACCATTTTACCCCTAACATTTATAATTTTTACAATTTAGCCCTTATTGCACAAAACAAAAAATACACAAAATTTCTCTATATCCAAGCAAGGTCGAATATTACCCATATCCATACAAGCCTATAAATTCATTTATTTTACATTTTAGTCCCTCAAATTATTATTTTTGCAATTTAGCCCTAATTACTCAAAATTGTCAAAAACTCCAATACAAAACATGTTAATCTAAAACATATTTTTCATATTTCATCATCAAACAACAAAAATCGCAAGCTCTCATCAATGGCATAACTCAAAATATTCATCAAAATAAAAAATTCAAGCATGGGTTTTGTAGTACTCGAAGCAACGATCTTAAAAACGTATAAATTCTCAAAAACTAAACAAAAACGAACCTTGATTGAGCTTGACCAAGTGGCGAACCCTAGCTTTGATGTTTCTTTCTTTTCTTTGTTTTAGTTTCAGTAAGAACAATGATAAAACACATATATTAACTTTGTTTTATGTTTTATTATATATATTATAACATATTATAAGTTAAGTTTAATTTACCAATATAACCTTAATGAATTAATATAAAAACTTTATATAATAAACCTAATACCGTCCAACTGATGTATAACTGGACTATTTACAACATAAAGGTTCCCATTTAAGAAGCCATTAACAATTAAGTTCCTTTTAGAAATAACCACCAAATTTCCCTTTTACGCGATTAAGAACACAGAAGATAATTTTAAAATATTTTTCTAACTCTTATTCGTGGTCCCGAAACCACCATTCTAATTAAGGTCTAAATCGGGCTGTTACAACTCTCCCCTCTTAGGGATTTTCGTCCCCGAAAATCATACCAGTGAATAGGTTCGGATAGCGTTCTCTTATTGCATCTTCTGGCTCCTACGTTGCTTCCTCAACTCCGTGTTTATGCCACAGTGCTTTAACCAATGGAATTTTCTTATTTCGCAACTCTTTAATTTCACGAGCTCGAATACGAATCGGTTCTTCTTCGTACATCATATCGGGCTTAATCTCAATCTCAAACGGACTAATCATATGTGAAGGGCTAGATTGATATCTACGAAGCATCGAAACATGGAATACATTATGGATCTTTTCCAACTCAAGTGGTAGAAATAGTCTATAAGCAACTGGCCTGATACGCTCTATAATCTCATACGGCCCAATGAATCTTGGACTCAATTTGCCTTTACGATCGAATCTGAGTATTTTCTTCCACGGTGAGACTTTTAAGAAAAATTTATCTCTGATCTGAATCTCTATATCTTTACATTTCAAGTTCGCATATGATTTATGACGATCTGATGCTGCTATTACACTTTCATAGATCCCTTTTACTTTCTGTTCGGTTTCTCTGATCAAACCGACCCCGTGTATCTTATTTTCACTAAGCTCAGTCCAGTACAATGGTGTACGACATTTACAACCATACAAAGCCTCATAAGGTGCCATTTTGATACTCGACTGATAGCTACTATTATACGCAAATTCAATTACAGGTAGGTATCATTCCCACGTACCTTCAAACTCGAGAATGCAACATCTCAACATATCCTCAAGTATCTAAATGATTCGCTCAAGCTGACCATCTGTTTGTGGATGGAAAGCAGTGCTGAAATGTAATTTCGTACCTAGTGCGTCTTGCAGTTTCTTCCAAAACCGCGATGTAAACCTTGGATCTCTATTTGAAATAATATAAATAGGCACACCATGTAATTTCACAATCTAAGAAACATATAATTCAGCCATCTTATCAAGCGAGTAATCTATACGTATAGAAACAAAATGAGCCGATTTAGTCAATCTATCAACAATAACTCAGATTGCATCTTTCTTGCTCGTTGTCAACGGTAAACCAGATACAAAATCCATCGTGACTCTGTCCCACTTCCACTCAGGTATCATAATCGGCTGAAGTAATCCAGAAGGTACCTGATACTCGGCTTTTACTTGTTGACAGACTAAACATCTTGTAACAAAGTCAGAAATAACTCATTTCATATCATGTCACCAGTAAAGTTATTTCAGATCATTATACACTTTTGTACTATCTGGGTGAACATATAATCGACTGCTATGGTCTTTATTCAAAATCATTTGAATCAACTCTAAATTTCTCAGGACACATATTCAGTTTTTGAACCTCAAACAACCCCCAGCATCAACTCTGAATTCTGAATTAGCATTTGAATCACATTGTGCTCGTTTTGCTATCAACTCATTATCAACCTTCTGGGCATCACAAATTTGTTGAACAAATAACAGTCTTGCTTTTAATTCAGCTATTATCAAACCATCATCAGACAAAGCCAAATGTGTATTCATTTCATGCAAAGCAAACAGTGATTTTCAGCTTAGAGCATCAGCAACAACATTAGCCTTTCCCGAGTGATAGTCAATCACAAGTTCATAGTCTTTTAGCAATTCTAACCATCGGCGTTGTCTCAAATTCAGATCTTTCTGAGTCATCAAGTATTTCAGACTTTTGTGATCAGAATAAACATGACATTTCTCACCGAACAGATAGTGGCACCATATCTTCAATGCAAACATAATAGCCGCCAATTCTAAGTCGTGTGTCAAATAGTTCTTCTCATGTGGCTTTAACTATCTCGAGGCATAAGCTATAACTCTGCCTTCCTGCATCAAAACACAGCCCAAACCATTTAAAGATGCATCACTGTAGATAACAAATTCTTTGCCCGATTCTGGCTGAACTAGTACTGGAGCTTCGGTCAATAGGGCTTTCAACTGATCAAAACTTTTCTTGCACTTTTCTGACCACTGGAATTTAACATCTTTTTGCAATAGTGTAACAGCCCGATTTAGACCCTAATCAGAACGGTGGTTTCAAGACCATGAATCCAAGATAGAAAAATATTTTTAAATTATTTTTTTATGTTTATTTTGTTTGAATTTATATCTGTGAAATTTTCGTAATTTAATTTCGTCGTTTAGGTGTCTAATTTAATAAAAGGACTTAATCGTGTAAATAGAAAATTTGGTAGTTTAATTTGTAAAAGGCTAATTTGTTATTGGATATGTTAGTGAAGGCTTTTAAATGGTAAATAACCCCTTTATTTTAATATGAACGACATTAGGCTTACAAATATGGTTTTAATATAAAGTCATCAAGGGTAAATTAGGAAACTAATAATAAAAGTTGATATATATCATAAAATATGACATAAAAAAATATAGTGCTCATATTTTCTTTGTCGGTTTTTGATAATTTTTACGTTTTTGAGATCGTTGCTTCGAGTACTACAAAACCCATGCTTGAATTTTTTTTATTTTGATGACTATTTTGAGTTGTGCCATTGTTGATAGCTTGTGATTTTTTTTGTTTGATGATGAAAAATGAAAGATAAGTTTTAGATTAACATATTTTGTATTGGAGTTTTTGATGATTTTGTGTAATTACGGCTTAATTACAAAAATAATAATTTGAGGGACTAAAATGTGAAATAAATGAAATATGTGGACTTGTATTGTAATGGGTAAGATTCGGCCAAACATGGGTATTTGGAAATTTTGTGTGTTTTATGTTTTGTGCAACAGGGACTAAATTGTAAAAATTGTAAATGTCAGGGGTAAAATGGTAATTTTCCTATTTATGTGTTTTTGTACTAAATTGAATTAAAATATGTTTAAATGAGATTGATTTTAATATGTTTAGATCAAGAACCAAAGAAATCAGATTTGGATCGGGGAAAAACGAAAGTTGTCGACTAGCTGCCCGATTTCGTTTTGTATCGTCTGAGGTAAGTTTATAAGGAAATAGACGTGTTTATTGATAATTTCATGTTATACTTCCATGCTGGGATGAAACGTTAAGATTAAATTTTGCTATGGCCGAATGTGTTTGAATTTGGTTACTATACGTCCGAGTTTGATTCGACCGAGATACGACGTCCGAAAGCCCTGTATGAACCTTAGGAATAGCTAGGATACATATTTCATGGCATAGGATTCCGATATATGTGTGCGAGTAAGTCCATGGCATCGATTTGTGACTTCGATATGTGTTTATGAGTAATACCCTATTTGGGACAGTGGCATCGATATGTGGCCACACGTAAGACCACGCCTGGGACTTTGGCATTGTATGATTTATGTGATTATCCGAGTGTCCTATCCAATTTCAAATGGTTCATCGGGCAAAGCTAAAACATGACCAGATGTGTTACATGAACGAAAAGGGACATGTATGATTTAGTTTATTAGTTATCAATGATAAGGTAAGCATGTGACTTGTTGGATAATATGTGTTATGTATGAAGTAAAGAATAAACTTCCATGGTTTAAATATGTGTATTTGGCTTTGAATAAATGGTGTAAATATTATGGAAATGCTTCTTGGATTTGCATTTATATATAACCATGTATATTCGGCCATGAAAGTAATTTATGTACATGATGTTATAACAAGATTTTTTTGAACTTATATAAATATATGTACTTGTAAATTTTATTGCATAATAACAATTTAATTTAGAAAGCCGATTGTTACTTGGTAATAAGATTATGGGAGCATTTGGCTAAGGTTGTGTTGTGCATGAGATTGTAGTATTTTATCTCAATTGTAAGTTTAAAGTTATGCATTGATAACGATAATATAATCCAGCAAGTTTAAATCATTTTGAATATGATATTAAGTTGTTTATTTGCTTATGACTTACTAAGCTATGGTAGCTTACTCTGTGTATTATGTCATTTTGTTTTATAGATTTTGAAGTCAAGCTAGAAGCTCGGGGACTGTCAGCCAAGCTCATCACACTATCGACCATTTTGGTATCTTCCAAAAATTATGGAATGTATAGGCTGAAGTGTGTTTTGGAAATGCTGAATACTTTTTTGTGTATAAGCCATGTGAAAATGGCTAAGCAATTATCTTTAAAAATTTAATTGTGTTAAGTTTGGTTATCGTCCACTTTGCTTTTTTTTTTTAGTTATGTGTTATCTATGCATGCTTATTGTGTTAGGTATTGTGTCTGCTAGAAAATGATTGATATTATGTTCCTATTCGGTTTTACCTATTAGATTAAATGTTCACTAAGTTTGGTTGATGACAGATAGCATATATATACTTTGTGGACATTTGTGGTCTTTAAATGGTATGTATTTTATGTTAAATAAGGACTTTGCTTCAGGTAAGACACATATAATATATGTACTTCACTTTTAGGTTCGGCCTTGATTTATTGTACGGGAATATATATATATAAGATTGCTATTTAGATAAATTAATATGTTTGCTTGCTCATAAGGAGTATTGATGATGTTGCCGAATGGATTATTTCAACCTTGTTAGTAGGTGGTTAAAAGTTTAAGATAGTCAGTTAATATTAATGAATATATGTGGTGGAGTATTCGGCCATGACATTTGGATGAGCTCTCATAAGTCCTATTATATATATAGATGATTATATTATGGTTGGTTTACATATAAGCATGATTATATTGAATTATTGATTTTTGTAAAGTTACGAAAATATGCAAATGAGTTGTGATAGCCAAATAGCTATAGAATTGAATGGATTGTTGTACGTTCCCAAATGTTTATCTTTCATTGTAATATTATGCATAATATGCAAAGTTGATATAAACTTAGGTATAAAAGCCGCATTAATGACCTATAATGGAAGTATTAAATGGTTGAATAAAATTTAAGTAATTTGGTCGTATAAGTGCATTTTAGCTTAATACATTTTATTATAAATATCCAAAATGATTCAAATCTTGATGGGGATAAATCATGTGTAAAATTTTATTATTATTATATGAAATGTCTTTGATATATTAATGAAATCAGTAAAAACATATATGTTAATGAATATTTGTACAAACAATAGTATGTTTGGTAGCGCCTCATAACCCTAGTCCGACGGAGGATACGGGTTAGGGGTGTTACATTTTATTGGTATCAGATCTACGATTTAGTCGGTTCTAGGACTAATGTGGCGCTTGTGAGTTTAGCTATACATGCCATAAAATTATACTGTGATAGTGTGATGACTTCTGACATTTGAAATGTGTTTTCATATAAAAAAATGGATCCCAGTAGAGCTGTAGCTGATGATGTCGAGAATGTAGCACCTGCTCCCACACAAAGGATAGTACAGGCTTCTTCTTGATCGACTTTGAGTAATCAAGAAAGTGAGGCTAAACAAGCCTTCTATCAAATGATGAATGACTGGTTCACTCAATATATCCGGACTAACTCGGCTGCACAACCTCCACCCCTGATTAATCGATCTTCTATGCCTTTTATACCTCAAGTAAGTGATTCGTTGCTATTGAATAGACCACCTATCGATAAAATCAGAAAACATGGAGCTAAAAAGTTTAAAGCTACGGATGATGATGATGCTGAGCGGGCAAAGTTCTGGCTTGATAATACTATTTGTGTGTTTGATGAGCTATCTGTACTCCTGATGAATGTTTAAAATGTGCTATATCCTTGCTTCGAGACACAACATACCACTGGTGGAATACCCTAGTATCAGTAGTTTCGAGAGAGCAGGTGACCTGGGAATTCTTTCAAACTGTGTTCCGTAAGAAATATATCAGTCAGAGATTTATCAATCAGAATCGTAAAGAATTTCTAAAGCTAAAACAGGGTCGGATGACAGTGACAGACTATGAGTGGAAATTCGTGAGACTCAGCCGGTATGCCCGAGAGTGTGTTTCCACCGAAGCCATAATGTGTAAAATATTTGAAGATGGGCTGAATGAAGATATCAAACTATTAGTTGACATACTTGAGATAAAAGAAATTGTGGCACTTGTTCAGTGAGCCTGCAAAGCTGAAGAGCTCGAGAAAAAGAAAAGAAAAGTTAACTTTGAAGCTAGAGATGCACACAAAAGAACATCCGGTAAGTCTTTCTAGTCGGCACCAAAGAAGTTCCAAGATGATTTCAGCCGTTCAAAAGCCACATCGAGTTATTCTCGACGGGACCAGAGCAGACCACCAGTGAGTTCGAGAGCTACCCCAGTAGCAAGTGTGGGTAATGTCAGATCAAATCAGCCCAAGTGTAAACACTATGGTAAATGACATCCCCGCAGTTGCAGATTATATGATAGGGCCTATTTTAAATACGGATTGACAGATCATTATATTCGAGATTGCCCAATGTTAGCTGAGGAAAATCCAGTGCAGAATATGAGATCGGGTAACACTGCAGCTCGAGGTAGACCACCCAAGAATGCTGCTATACGAGTGGCGGTCAGATATGGACTAAAGATATAGTAGTCAGATCTGAGTGCACCTGCTAGAACTTGTGCTATACGTGCACGAGAGAAGGGTTCATCCCTAGATGTTATTACTGGTACATTCACTCTTTATGATACTAATGTAATTGCATTGATTGATCCTGGTTCTACTCATTTTTATGCATGTGAGACATTAGTATTTAGCAAGACTCTGCCTGTTGAGTCTACTGAGTTTGTGATTAGCGTGTCAAACCCCTTAGGCCGATGTGTTATGGTTGATAAAGTGTGTAATAATTGACCCTTGATGGTTTGAGATCTGTGCTTTTCGACAGATTTGATGTTGCTGCCATTTGATGAGTTCGACATAATTCTGGATATGGATTGGCTGACTTTACATGATGCTATTATGAACTGTAAAAGAAAGACCATTGATCTATAAAGCCAGAATGATGAAGTTATTTGGATTGAATCTAGTGATTTATATGGTTTACTAGTAGTGATTTCCTCGATGCTAGCTCAAAAATATGTGAGAAAATGTTGTGAAGCTTATTTTGCCTACGTGCTTGACAATAAAATAGCCGAAAGAAACATTGAATCAGTGCCAGTGGTATGTGAGTATCCGGATGTGTTTCTTGAAGAATTACCGGGTTTGCCACCTATTCGAGAGGTAGAGTTTGGTATTGAGTTAATGCGTGGGATGACTCCTATATCCATAGCTCTGTACATAATGGCACCTACAGAATTAAAAGAATTCAAAGCTCAGTTGCAAGAATTGACAGATAGAAGTTTCACGCAACCAAGTTTCTCTCCGTGGGGTCCACCTGTTGTTGTTTCTGAAAAAGAAAGATGGAACTATGAGAATGTGCATTGATTACAGACAGCTTAATAAGTTGACTATAAAGAATAAGTAACCGTTTCCACAGATTGTTGATCTGTTTGACCAATTGAAAGGGGCTACAGTATTTTCAAAGATAGATTTGAGATCAGGCTACTATCAGTTATGAGTTAAAGATTCAGATGTGCCAAAGACTGCCTTCAGAAGATGGTACGGACACTATGAATTTTTGGTTATGCCTTTCGGACTCACTAATGCACCTGTTGTTTTCATGGATTTTATGAATCTGATTTTCAGACCGTATCTGGATCGATTTGTGGTTGTTTATAGATGATATTTTGATCTACTCTCGTGATTAAGTTGAACATGCCGAGCATTAGAGACTCATGTTGCAGACTTTGAGAGATAAACAGTTGTATGCAAAATATAGTAAATGTGAGTTCTAGTTAAGTGAAGTCAGTTTTTTGGGTCATGTGGTATCAGCATCAGGTATTCGGGTTGATCTGAGCAAAATTTCAGCTATACTGGATTAGAAACCTCCGAAGAATGTTTTTGAAGCCCGAAGCTTTTTGGGACTTGTTGGTTATTATAGACGATTCATGAAAGGTTTCTCTATGATTACAGCCCCGATGACAAAGCTATTGCAGAAAGATGTTAATTTCGAGTGGTCAGAGAACTGCCAGAAAATCATTGATCAATTGAAAGCCCTTTTGACCGAAGCTCCAGTGCTAGTTCAACCAGAATCGGGAAAAGAATTTGTTATTTATAGTGATGCATCTTTAAATGGTTTGGGCTACGTTTTGATGCAGGAAGGCAAAGTGATAGCTTATGCCTCGAGACAGTTAAAACCACATGAAAGAAACTATCCGACAGATAACTTAGAATTGGCAGCTATTGTGTTTGCATTAAAGATATGGCGCCACTATTTGTTCGGTGAGAAATGTCATGTTTATTCTAATTACAAAAGCCTGAAATACTTGATGACTCAGAAAGATCTGAATTTGAGACAACGTCAATGGTTAGAATTACTAAAAGACTACGAGCTTGTAATTGACTATCACCCGGGAAAGGCTATTGTTGTTGTTGATGCTTTAAGCCGAAAATCACTGTTTGCTTTGCGTGCATTGAATACGCATATGGCCATGTCTTATGATGGTTCGATAGTAGCTGAATTGAAAGGTAGACCGTTATTTGTTCAAAAAATATGTGATGCTCAGAAGGTTGATAATGAATTGATTGCAAAACCAGCTCAGTGTGAAACAAATGCTGATTCAGAGTTCAGAGTTGATGCTGATGACTATTTGAGATTCAGAGACCGAATATGTGTTCCAAGGAATTCAGATTTGATTCAGATGATTTTGAATGAGGCTCATAATAGTCGGTTATCTGTTCACCCAGGTAGAACAAATATATATAATGATCTGAAACAATTTTACTGGTGGCATGGTATGAAACGAGACATTTCTGACTTTGTTGCAAGATGTTTAGTCTGTCATCAAGTGAAAGCTGAACATCATGTACCTTCAGGATTGCTTTATCCTATCATGATACTAGAGTGGAAGTGGGATAGTGTCACGATGGATTTTGTATCTAGTTTACCATTGACACCGAGCAAGAAAGATGCAATCTGGGTTGTTGTTGATAGATTGACTAAATCAGCTCATTTTGTTCCGATACATATGGACTACTCACTTGATAAGTTAGCTGAATTGTATGTTTCTCAGATTGTGAGATTATATGGTGTGCCTATATCTATTGTTTTGGATAGAGATCCAAGATTTACATCGCGGTTTTGGAAGAAACTGCAATATGCACTAAGTACGAAATTACATTTCAGTACTGCTATCCATCCACAAACAAATGGCCAGCCTGATCAAATCATTCAGATACTTTAGGATATGTTGAGATGTTGTATTCTTGAGTTCGAAGGTACATAGGAACGATACTTGCCTTTGATTGAATTTACGTATAATAACAGCTACCAATCGAGTATCAAAATGGCACCTTATGAGGCTTTGTATGGTCGCAAATTTCGTACGCCATTGTACTAGACTGAGCTCAGTGAAAATAAGATACATAGGGTTGACTTGATCAAAGAAACTGAACAAAAGGTGAAAGGGATCTGTGAAAGTTTGAAAGTAGCATTAGATCATCAGAAATCTTATGTGGACTTGAAACGTAAAGATATAGAGTTTCAGATTGGAGATAAAGTTTTCTTGAAAGTCTCTTCGTGGAAGAAAATACCAGGATTTGGTAGTAAAGGTAAATTGAGTCCGAGATTTATTGGATCGTATGAGGTAATAGAGCGTATTGGGCTAGTTGCTTACAGATTGTTGTTGCCACCTGAGTTAGAAAAGATACACAATGTATTCCATGTTTCGATGCTTCGGAGGTATCGATCTGATCCTTCACATGTGATTAGTCCATCTGAGATTGAAATTCAGCCTGATATGACCTACGAAGAAGAACCGATTCGCATTTTGACTCGTGAGGTTAAAGAGTTACGGAATAAGAAGATTTCGTTAGTTAAAGTATTGTGGCATAAGCATGGAGTAGAGGAAGCAACATGAGAGCCAGAGGATACAATGAGAGAACGTTATCCGAACCTATTCACCGGTAAGATTTTCGGGGACAAAAATCCCTAAAGGGGGAGAGTTGTAACAGCCCAATTTAGACCCTAATCGGAACGGTGGTTTCGGGACAACGAATTCGAGTAAGAAAAATATTTTTAAATTATTTTTTGTGATTATTTTGTGTGAATTTATATCTGTGAAATTTTCGTAATTTAATTTCGTCGGTTAGGTGTCCGATTTAATAAAAGGACTTCATCGCGTAAATAGAAAATTTGGTAGTTTAATTTGTAAAAGGCTAATTTGTTATTGGCTTTATAAGTGAAGGCTTTTAAATGGTAAATAACCCCTTTTTTTTAATATGGGCGGCATTAGGCTTACAAATATGGCTTTAATATAAAGTCAGTAAGGGTAAATTAGGAAACTAATAATAAAAGTTGATATATATCATAAAATATAACATAAAAAAATATAGTGCTCATACTTTCTTTCTACATAGCCGAAAATAAAAATAAAGAAAACAGAAGAAACCTAGTTCAGCCATCTTTCAAGCTAAAATCAAGGTTCGTTCTTTGTCGATTTTTGATAATTTCTACGTTTTTGAGATCGTTGCTTCGAGTACTACAAAACCCATGCTTGAATTTTTGACTTTGATGGATATTTTGAGTTGTGCCATTGTTGATAGCTTGTGATTTTTGATGTTTGATGATGAAAAATGAAAGATATGTTTTAGATTAACATATTTTATATTTGGAGTTTTTGATGATTTTGAGTAATTAGGACTTAATTGCAAAAATAATAATTTGAGGGACTAAAATGTGAAATAAATGAAATATATGGACTTGTATGGTAATGGGTAAGATTCAGCCAAACATGGGTATTTGGAAATTTTGTGTATTTTGTGCTTTGTGCATTGTAAAAATTATAAATGTCAAGGGTAAAATGGTAATTTTCCTATTTATGTGTTTTCGGACTAAATTGAATGAAAATATGTTTGAATGAGCTTAATTTGAATATGTTTAAATCAAGAACCAAAGAAATCGAATTTGGATCGGGGAAAAACGAAAGTTGTCGACTAGCTGTCTGATTCCTTTTTGTATCGTTCGAGGTAAGTTTATAAGCAAATAGACGTGTTTATTGATAATTTAATGTTATACTTACATGCTGTTATGAAATGTTAAGATTAAATTATGCTATGGCCGAATGTGTTTGAATTTGGTTACTACACTTCCGAGTTTGATTCGACCGAGATACGATGTCTGAAAGCCCCGTATGAACCTTAGGAATAGCTAGGATACATATGTCGTGATATAGGATTCCGATATATGTGTTCGAGTAAGTCCATGGCATCGGTTTGTGACTTCGATATGTGTTTATGAGTAAGATATGTGGCTACATGTAAGACCAGGTCTGGGACGTTGGCATTGTATGATTTATGTGATTATCCGAGTGTCCTATGCAAAGGTAAAACGTGATCGGATGTGTTACATGAGCAAAAAGGGACATGTATGATTCAGTTTATTAGTTATCAATGATAAGGTAAGCATGCGACTTGTTGGATAATATGTGTTATGTATGAAGTAAAGAATAAACATCCATGGTTTAAATATGTGCATTCGGCTTTGAATAAATGGTGTAAATATTATGGAAATGATTCTTGGATTTGCATTTATATGTAACCATGTACATTTGGCCATGAAAGTAATTTGTGTACATTATGGTATAACTGGATTCTTTTTGAACTTATATAAATGTATGTACTTGAAAATTTTATTGCATAATGAAAATTTAATTTAGAAAGTCGATTGTTACTTGGTAATAAGATTATGGGAGCATTCGGCTAAGGTTGTGTTGTGCATGAGATTGTACTATTTTATCTCAATTGTAAGTTTAAAGTTATGCATTGATAATGATAATATAATCTGACAAGTTTAAATCAAGTTGAATATGATGTTAAGTTGTTTATTTGCTTATGACTTACTAAGCTTTGGTAGCTTACTCTGTGTATTATGTTATTTTGTTTTATAGATTTAGAAGTCAAGCTACAAGCTCAGGGACTGTCAGCCAAGCTCATCACACTATCGACGATTTTGGTATCTTTAAAAGTTAACCACAAATTATGGCATGTATAGGCTAAAGTGTGTTTTGGAATGCTAAATACTTGGTTGTGTATAAGCCTTACGAAAATGGCTAAGCTATTATCTTTAAAAGTTTAATTGCGTTAAGTTTGGTTATCGTCCACTTTGCTTTTTTTTAGTTATGTGTTATCTATGCATGCTATTGTGTTAGGTATTGCGTGTGCTAGAAAATGATTGATATTATGTTCCAATTTGGTTTTACCTATTAGATTAAGTGTTCACTAAGTTTTGTTGATGACTAATAGCATATATATACTTTGTGGACATTTGTGGTCTTTAAATGGTATGTATTTTATGTTAAATAAGGACTTTGCTTCAGGTAAGACACATATAATATATGTACTTCACTTTTAGGTTCGGCCTTGATTTATTGTACGGGAATATGTATATAAGATTGCTATTTAGATAAATTAATATGTTTGCTTGCTCATAATGAGTCTTGATGATGTTGTCGAATGGGTTAAATCAACATTGTTAGTAGGTGGTTAAAATTTTATGATAGTCGGTTAATATTAATGAATATATATGGTGGAGTATTCGGCCATGACATTTGGATGAGCTCTCATATGTCCTGTTATATATATATAGATGATTATATTATGGTTGGGTTACATATGTGCATGATTATATTAAATTATTGATTTTTGTAAAGTTACAAAAATATGCAAATGAGTTGTGATAGCCAAATAGCTATAGAATGGAATGGATTGTTGTACATTCCCAAATGTTTATCTTTCGTTGTAATATTATGCATAATATGCAAAGTTGATATAAACTTAGGTATAAAGGCCGCATTAATGACTTATAATGGATGTATTAAATGGTTGAACAAAATTTAAGTAATTTGGTTGTATAAGTGCATTTTAGCTTAATACATTCTATTATAAATGTCCAAAATGATTCAAATCTTGATGGGGATAAATCATGTGTAAAGTTTTTATATTATTATATGAAATGTCTTTGATATATTAATGAAATCGATAAAAGCATATATGTTAATGAATATTTGTATAAACAATAGTATGCTCGGTAGCGCCTCACAACCCTAGTCCGGTGACGGATACGGGTTAGGGTGTTACAAATAGCTTCATCATCGGGGCTGCTATCATAGTGAAATATTTCACGAATCATCTATAATAACTAGCAAGTCCCAGAAAACTTCAGACTTCACAAACATTCCTCAGAGGTTTCCAATCAAGTATAGCTGAAATTTTTCTTGGATCAACCCGAATACCCGATGCTAATACAACATGGCCCAGAAAACTGACTTTGCTTAACTAGAACTCACATTTACTGAACTTCGCATACAACTGCTTATCTTGCAAAGTCAGTAACACAAGTCTCAAATGTTCGGCATGTTCAATTTCATCACGAGAGTAGATCAAAATGTCATCTATAAACACAACCACAAATTGATCTAAATACGGTCTGAAGATCCGATTCATCAAATCCAAGAAAATAGCAGGTGCATTAGTAAGTCCAAAATGCATAACTAAAAACTCATAGTGTCCATACCTCGTTCGGAAAGCAGTCTTTGGTACATCAGAGTCTTTAACTCGCAACTGATAATAGCCTGATCTCAAATCTATCTTCGAAAACATTGTAGCCCCTTTCAGTTGGTCAAACAAATCGTCAATCCGTGGCAACGGATACTTATTCTTTATAGTCACCTTATTAAGCTTTCTATAGTCGATGCATATTCTCATAGTTTCGTCTTTCCTTTTCACAAACAACACAGGTGCACCCCACAGAGAGAAACTCGGTCACGCGAAACCTCTATTTGTCAACTTTTGCAACTAAGCTTTCAATTCTTTTAATTCGGTAGGTGTCATTCTATACGGAGCTATAAATATTAGTGTCGTCTTAGACATTAACTCAGTACCAAACTCTACCTCCCGAATAGGTGGCAAACCCGGTAATTCTTCAGGAAACACATCTGGAT
Organism: Gossypium hirsutum; assembly: GCF_007990345.1. Taxonomy (NCBI): domain Eukaryota; kingdom Viridiplantae; phylum Streptophyta; class Magnoliopsida; order Malvales; family Malvaceae; genus Gossypium; species Gossypium hirsutum. The sequence goes on along the minus strand of NC_053431.1, from coordinate 74,049,295 downwards.
ACCTACATACCACTGGTACTGATTCAATGTTTCTTTCGGCCATTTGATTGTCAAGCACGTAGGCAAAATAAGCTTCACAACCTTTTCTCACATATTTCTGAGCTAGCATCGAAGAAATCACTACTGGTAAACCATTCCATAGATCAATGGTCTTTCTCTTGTAGTCCACAACAATATCATGTAAAGTTAACCAGTCCATACCCAGAATTATGTCGAACTCATCAAATGGCAGCAACATCAAATCAGCCGAAAAGCACAAATCTCGAATCATCAAAGGACAATTCTTACACACCCTACCAACTATAACACACCGGCCCAATGGGTTTGACACTTTAATCACAAACTCAGTAGACTCAATAGGTAGAGTCTTGCTGAATACTAAAGTCTCACAGACATAAGAATGAGTCAAACCAGGATCAATCGACGCAATTACATTAGTATCATAGAGAGTGAATGTACCAGTAATGACATCTAGGGATAAAGCACTCTTCATGTGTGCGTATAGCATAGGCTCTGGCAGGTACACGAGCCTCAGATCTAACTGCTGTATCTTTCATTCCTCTCTGACTGCCACTCACATTGCTCGCATTTCTAGGTGGTCTACCCCGAGCTGGAGTATTACCTGATCTCGTGTTCTGCACTGGATTTTATTCAGCTAACCCTGGACAATTTTGAATATAATGATCTATCGATTCAAATTTAAAACAGGCCCGATCATGCAATCTGCAACTACTGGGATATTGTTTACCATAGTGTTTACACTCGGGTTGATTTGATCTGACATTCCCCACACTAGATACTGAGGTAGCTCTCGAGCTCATAGGTGGTCTACTCTGATCCCATCTAGAATAACCCGAGTGGCTTTGGAATGACTGAAATCATCTCAGAACTTCTTTGTTGCCAACTGCAATGACTTACTGGATGTTCTTTTACGTGCATCTCTAGCTTCAAAGTCAGCTTTTCTTTTCTCTTTCCCAAGCTCTTCAGCTTTACAAGCTCGCTCAACCAGTACCACGAACTCTTTTATCTCAAGTATGCCGACTAACAGTTTAATGTCTTCGTTCAGCCCATCTTTAAATCTTTTACACATTATGGCTTCAGTAGAAACACACTCTCGGGCATACTGACTGAGTCTCACAAATTTTTGCTCATACTCTGTCATGGTCATCCGACCCTGTTTTAGCTCCAAAAATTCTTTATTCTTCTGATCAATAAATCTCTGGCTGATATATTTCTTACGGAACTCAGTTTGAAAGAATTCCCAGGTCATCCGCTCTCTCGGAACCACTGATACTAGGGTATTCCACCAGTGATATGTTATGTCTCGAAGCAATGATATGACACATTTCAAACATTCATCTGGGGTACAGGACAAATTATCAAACATACGGTAGTATTATCAAGCCAAAACTCAGCCCGCTCAGCATCATCGTCATCAGTAGCTTTAAACTCTTCAACCCCGTGTTTTCTAATTTTAGCAACAAGTGGCTTATATAATCTCAGTGGATCACTTACTTGAGGTACAATAGGCATCGAATATGGATTAGTTGGGGGTGGAGGTTGTTGTGCTGCCGAGTTAGTCTGGATATATTGAGTAAACAAATCATTCATCATTTGATAGAAGGCTTGTTTAGCCTCACCCTCTTGATTATTCGAAGTTGGTCGAGAATCAGCTGGTGCTCAGCCATCGGCACTCAGCCATCGATCAGTCAATAAACTAACTAGAATTGTAAAATAATATACCATTAGAACAGATCGGCACTCAGCCATCGATCAGTCAATAGATATTGTGACAAAGTCACCAGATACAGATATTGTGGCAGAGCCACCAGAACAGATATTTGTGGCATAGCCACCAGAACGCTTCCTCCATCAATATAACCCATATCCCATGCAATAGATATACATGTCATGGCAAACAACATACAAAATCAGAATATCATGCAATATTTGAATCAAACAATCACAGTCAAGTCATTCATATCACCAACATATATTCACAATCAAATCCGTCAACCACACAGTCTAAGTCAGTCACTTGCCCACAAGGGCAAAATAGTCATTTACCACCCTAGGGGTAAAATGGTAATTTTACCCCACAAGGGTATCTTGATAATTCTACCTTACAGAGGTATTTCAGTAATTCTACCCTACAGGGGTATTTCGGTAATTCTACCTTACAGGGGTATTTCAGTAATTCTACCCTACAAGGGTATTTTAGTTATTCTACCCTATAGTGGTATTTTAGTAATTCTACCCACAAGGGTATTTCAGTAAATTTACAAATCGAGGGTATTTCAGTAGTTTTGCAAACTAAGGGTATTTCGGTGATTTTACAAATCGAGGGTATTTCAGTAATTTTACAATCGATGGTATTTCGATAACTTTATAAACCGGGGGTACTTTGGTAATTTTTCAAGTCGAGGGTGTTTTAGTAATTTTACAAATTGAGGGTATTTTAGTAATTTTATAATCGATAGTATTTCGGTAATTTTATAAATTGGGTACTTTGGTAATTTTACAAGTCGAGGGTATTTCAGTAATTTTACAAATCGAGGGTATTTCAGTAATTTTACAAACTGAGGGTATTTCGGTAATTTTACAAATCGAGGGTATTTCAGTAATTTTACAAATCGAGGGTATTTCAGTAATTTTGCAAATTGAGGGTAGTAATTTTATAAACTGGGGGTACTTTGGTAATTTTACAAGTCAAGGGTGTTTTAGTAATTTTACAAATTGAGGGTATTTTAGTAATTTTATAATTGATAGTATTTCGGTAATTTTATAAACTGGGTACTTTGGTAATTTTACAAGTCGAGGGTATTTCAGTAATTTTACAAATCGAGGGTATTTCAGTAATTTTACAAACTGAGGGTATTTCGGTAATTTTACAAATCAAGGGTATTTCAGTAATTTTACAAATCGAGGGTATTTCAGTAATTTTGCAAATTGAGGGTAGTAATTTTATAAACCGGGGGTACTTTGGTAATTTTACAAGTCGAGGGTATTTTAATAATTTTACAAATCGAGGGTATTTCAGTAATTTTATAATCGACGGTATTTAGTAATTTTATAAACCGGGGGTACTTTGGTAATTTACGATTGGGGGTATTTCAGTAATTTTAGTAAACTAAAGTATTCTAAACAGGGATAACAATACAAACGGGCCTAAAGCCCATTCTCGGCCCAAATGGGTCCACACGCTCGTGTGGCCCTTTTAGCCCAAATCAAGCCACAGATATGAGATTCACCTAGCCTAGTCCAATATTTACTACACAATCAAACAACTTATCCAACTGGGCCCACATGGCCCCTTTCGACCCATCGCAGCCCGAAGTAGCCATCCTACAGCTAGAGTAGTGAGAGATACACACTTGATAGGAGACTGGAGTTAATCTGCACTCCGAGCACTCTTAGCCGACGCCCAACCCAAACGAGCACGCCATAAAGCGAAAGGGATCAGCCAAGAAAGGTACCTTTACTCTCCTCATGGTTCTCTCTATTTAAAGCCAGCTTCGCATCCACTCTTATGTTAGCTTCTCGATGTGGGATCCCTCCATCATCAGAGTTTAAATTCAACATCAACTCTTGCCGCCCCTTGTTAGCAAAATAAATGCCCTTTGATTGCCATGAGTTTCGAACCCTGAACCTCCTTGCCAACTCTATGACGCCACCTTCCTGCCTCTTATGTGGCGCTACTTTGCCACTAGACCACAAGGCATTTTGTGGCACAATTTCCCCACCAATATTCTTAAGGCCTACCTACTACACCCAGGGTTTGATTCACCTTAAACCAAAATTTTTGCTAGAGTCCAGATTTGAACCCAGGACTTCTCCAACACTTCTCAGTACACTTAACCACTAAAACAAGCCTTCATTAACGAAATTTACATGCACAACAAAATATTGTAAGCTGCCTTCAACCGCTCCCATGCTCAAGGCCCAAAACTTCTAGGCCCAAATTCAGGGTGTTACACAAATACACATATCACATACACATATTTTCTTTATTTGCACTTTACAAGATTTGTAACAAATAGCCAAGGTGTTTACTTACCTTTTCTCAAGTAGGTAACAAGTACTTCATACCTGGCATTTAGCTCGTTTTACACATTCGAACTGAATTTACCTTTGCATGATGAACCATTCGGAATTCGGTAGGACACTCGGATAATCACACATATATCATACATTGCCAATGTCCCAGACGTGGTCTTACATGTAATCACATATCGATACCACTGTCCCAGACAGGGTCTTACTCGTACACATATATCAAAATCACATATCGATGCCATGGTCTTACTCGCACACATAAATCAGAATCTGATATCATGACATATGTATCCTAACTATTCCTAAGGTTCATACAAAGCTTTCGGACGTCGTAACTTAGTCGAAACGAATTCAGAAATATAGTAGTCAAGCCTTTTCATATTCAGCCATAACAACTAGCATATATATCTAGCCTTTAACTACAATTAAACACGTCAATTTGCTTATAAACTTACATCGGGCGATGTAAAACGGAACGGAGCGGCTAGTCGACAACTTTCAATTTTCCTGGATCCAAATCTGATTTCTTTGGTTCTTGATATAAACATATTCAAATTAAGCTCATTCAAACATATTTTCTTTCAATTTAGTCCAAAAACACATAAATGGACAAAGTACCATTTTATCCCTGACATTTACAATTTTTACAATTTAGTCATTATTGCACAAAACACAAAATACACAAAATTTCTCCATATCCAAGCTAGGCCGAATATTACCCATATCCATAAAAGCCCATATAATTGATTTATTTCACATTTTAGTCCCTCAAATTATTATTTTTTCAATTTAGTCCTAATTACTCAAAATCATCAAAAACTCCAATACAAAACATGTTAATCTAAAACATATTTTTAATATTTCATCATCAAACAACAAAAATCACAAGCTCTCATCAATGGCATAACTCAAAATATTCATCAAAATTAAAATTTCAAGCATGGGTTTTGTAGTACTCGAAGCAACGATCTAAAAAACGTAGAAATTCTCAAAAATCAAACGAAAACGAATCTTGATTGAGCTTGAACAAGTGGCGAACCCTAGCTTTGATATTTCTTTCTTTTCTTTGTTTAAGTTTCGGCAATAACAATGATAAAACACATATATTAACTTTGTTTTATATTTTATTATATATATTATAACATATTACAGCTTAAGTTTAATTTACCAACATAACCTTAATGAACTAATATAAAAACTTCATATAATAAACCTAATATCGTCCAGCTAATGTATAAGTGGACTATTTACAACATAAAGGTTCCTGTTTAAGAAGCCATTAGCAATTAAGTCCCTTTTAGAAATAACCACCAAATTTTCCTTTTACGCGATTAAGTCCTTTTATTAAATCGGATTCCTAAACAACAAAATTAAATCACGAAAATTTCACTAATATAAATTCACACAAAATAAACATATAAAATATTTTTAAAATATTTTTCTGACTCAGATTCGTGGTCCCAAAACCACCATTCTGATTAGGGTCTAAATTGGGCTGTTACAGTTTACATTCAGGTCCAGCGTTTCTAACGCTTCCGACACTAGAAACGGATGTTGCCTGTGGTTTAGAACTGAAATGTCTCACATCTCTGTCTCTAATCGAAATTCCTGTAGAAGCCGTAGAACAAGGATAATATTCTCTACATTTCTTTGATGCTGACTGATGTGATTTGCCCGCAAATCTCTTTCTAGAATCTCTAGCCACAGAATTGACTTTTCTTTTCTCTTTACAAAGCTCTTCAGCTTTATAGGCTCGGTCAAACAAAACAACAAACACTTTCAATTCAAGAATTCCAACTAACACTCTGATTTCTTCATTCAATCCATCGTCAAATCTTTTACACATAATAGCTTTAGAAGAGACACATTCACGAGCATATTTGCTAAGTTGTACAAACTCTCTTTCATATTTTGTGACTGACATACGACCCTGCTTCAATTCAAGGAATTCTTTTCTTTTCTGATCAATGAATCATTAGCTAATGTATTTCCTTCTAAATTCAACTTGAAAGAAATCCCAAGTAACTCTTTCTTTCAGAACTACAGATATCAAGGTATTCTACCACTGATATGCAGTGTCTCTCAACAGTGATACTACACAGTTTAAATGTTCTTTAGGTGTGCAGGAAAACTAGTCGAATACCCAAATCGTGTTCTCAAGCAAAAACTCGGGTCACTCAGGATCATCATTAACAATGGCTCTAAATTCCTTAGCTCCGTGTTTCTGTATCTTATCAACAGGTGCTTTATTTAATCGCAGAGGATCAATACCTTGAGGAACTACAGGGATCGATTGAAGAACAGGTGGGGGTGGAGGTTGCTAAACAGCTGGGTTCGTACCAATGTATTGTGTGAACCATTCGTTCAATATCTGAAAGAAGGCTTCTTTAGCCTGACCCTCGTGACTACTTGACATTGGTCTAGATTCCATAGGCGTTGTCCCTTGAGCGGGAGCTGGTGCGTTACTTTCTACTTCATCCGCTACAGCTCGTTCAGGATCCATTACTATATAAAACACATTTGAAAACGTCAGGAGTCATCACACTATCATAGTTTCATATATAGCATGTATAGCTAGACTCACATATGCTACGTCAGTCCTAGAATCGACTAAATCATAGCTCTGATACAAACAAATGTAACACCTCTAATCCGTAACTGTCGCTGAAATAGGTTAAGAGGCATTACCAAACTTGTAACTTGGTTTAGAACAATCATTTATCAATTAACATCTAATTTCAGTAACTATCATTCGTTCACATTCAATATGTACTTAAATCATGCATACAAAGCTTAAAACATGCATTCGGGACTAAATCGGTAACATATTAAAATTTTGGAAACTTAGAAAAATTTTACCATTTCAAATGCCACACGCGCGTGTGAACAGGCCGTGTGCTTCACACGGCTAATAGACACGACCGTGTCTTAGACCGTGTGAAAATAGGGCATACATACTGACTTATGTCACACGACCAAGGGCACGCCCGTGTGGCAAACCGTGTGAAAACTGGAGAGGATACTGACTTGGGTTACATGGCCAACTACACGCCTGTGTGTCTAGCCCGTGTGCCCTTCGAAATGGCCACACACGCCCGTGTGTCAGGCCATGCCAAAACTGTAGGGTACACTGACTTATCAACACGGCCAAGTCACATGCCCGTGTGTCAGGCCATGTCAAAACTGTAGGGTACACTGACTTATCAACACGGCCAAGTCACATGCCTGTATGCTAGGCCGTGTGCCATTTAGGGGGTATACTGACTTAGTTTGAAAGGGTACACAGGGGACATACGGTCGTGCAGCATGATCGTGTGTCACACACGAATGAGACACACGACTGAGACACACGCCTTTGTCTTTGCCCGTGTGGACAAAAATAGGCTATTTGTAAAGCCATTTTGCCACCTTAAAAACACAAGCATTCACAAGCATAAATAACCACATTTTTACAACCCAATAGGGAGCCAAAATGGCTATTTCAATACACATTATTAACCATGTCAAAACCTCTCAATTACATACCCAATTACATAATTCCATTTTTAATTCATTCATTTAACAACTACATAACAAGACTTCACTTGCATAATTTCATTCCAACATTTCCTTGCCAAAACATACCATAATGGAACACTTAATTTAACCAAAATGTAGTACCCAAAATAAGCCAAATCACACGGCATAACACTTATACAAAATAAACCAAAACTATGATATCCAGTAACATAGTTATCATCTTTTAAACTAGCCTATACATGCCATATTTACAAATATCCACAAGTTCAAAAGTACCAATCAAAAACTGGATAGTATGATGTGCAACTCCAACTTGTCTGAAACGAGCGAGCTAATGAGCCTCTACAAAACATAGAAAAAGAAACAGAGTAAGCTTAAGAGCTTAGTAAACTCGTATAATTTAGAGCTAAACTTACCATTTATACATAATCAAAGCAATACTTAAAGTGCAATCAACTCAATTGAAAACACCTAGCCACAAGTATTCATCACATGTTAGTTATTGTAAAAATACATAAAACTATCCATTAATACAATGCTTAGCATCATTCCAAATTCATATATCATAGATAACATTAGCAACATTTATAAACCGTAACTCCTCCGTATAACATTATCCGTGCCCCTTGAACTTATTAAAAATTCAAAGAATACTCGGGTGATTAACATTAGTAATCTATCAATTCATTACCATTTATGCTCTTTTGAGCCATGACCGGTAAGCTTCTCCTAGGTTGATGAACAGTAAGCTCTATTGAGCTAAAATGGTAAGCTCTATCGAGCTGAACTGTAGGCTTATACGAGCTGAAATGATAAGCTCCAATGAGCTGAAAATAGTAAGCTCTTATGAGCTGATATATCGATAAGCTCATAGGAGCTGTGGTGACTCCACAACAAATGCAGGAGCTTGACCAAAACGGTAACCCTAGTGACAAGTCACTCGTATCCTATGAATTCATATAGTTCAAACAGGGCTCGGTAACAAATCTAATATATGAATAAGACATTTATATTTCAAGTACATCAATTACTTAATCGAAAATATGCATTTCAAACATTTTCAAATATATATAGAAGTTCGATTCTAATTTTATGAACTTACCTCGTATTCTCGAATAAAACTATCGGCTATTCGTCCACTTTTCGTGTTCCCTGATTTAGACTTGATCTCGACTTATCTTGATCTATATCTTATCAAATTCAATACATTCAGCATTCAATCTATTCAATTTAATCCATAATTCGTATTTTGGCAAATTTACAAATTTGCCCCTATACTTTTCAAATTTTACCATTTAGTCTTTATCACATAAAATTGCAAATTCATGCAATTTAATACCAACCCATATCTAGCCAAATTTATTATGTACTACTAGCAGCCTATATCTTTCATTAATTCACACTTTTAACCACCTAATTTTTCATATTTTCTAATTCAAAAATAACTTTACAAAACATGATAAACTATCATCAAGCTTCCACAATCTATCATTAAACATCAAATAATTCAAATATTAAACAATGGTACTTTTTAAAATCATGAACAAATTCAAAAATTAAGGCATGGGCTAGCTAGAGTACGAAGAACGATCTCAAAAATGTAGAAATCATTAAAAATCGAGCTAAAACCGTACCTTAATTAAGAATTGAATCTTGGCTGAATGAGAACCTATTTTTTTCTATTTTTTCTTCTCAATTTTGGCAAAAGATGAATGAATATAACAAAATTTTGGTTTTTTTATTAAATTAAATTTAATTAACTAAATTACCATTATAACTTTGTTATTATAACTTAAACATCATTTAAACAGTGTCCAAGGATGTCCATTTACATTATAAATGGACTAATTACATAATAAGAACTTCCATATTAATAAACCATAGCTATTTAATACTTTTATACAATATAACTCAACTTTTACGTGTTACGCGATTTAGTCCTTTTTACCGAATTAAGAATTTAAACGGTCAAATTTCTTAACAGAACTTTCACATAATTAATCTATCATGCTGTAGACCTTATTAAAATAATAAAATAAATATTTTGACTTTAGATTTGTGGTCCTGAAACCAATGTTCCAATTTGACTCAAAAACAGGCTGTTACAAATTGTGCATAAACCAAAGAATGAATGTGTAAAATGGATATATTGACATTGTGAACTTTTGAAAACATTAGATATAGTTGACATGCCATATGATTTGAGTACTCATTTATATGCTTTGTTATTGGGAAGTGTTTGGAGGGATGAGGGAATGTAGAGCATTGCTTCATTCATTTGGATATGTTGGTCTGTTGGAGAGTGTTAGCATAATGTTACACTTACTTAGGACATGTAGGCCCTTTTGAGTCATGGTGTGATGGATAATCGAGAATCCATTGAGAGGTATTTGTATACATTTTCATATTCATAAGTTGCCAATGTAACAACATGATATGATAATTGAAGACACTAAATGGTAAATCCATTTAGCATGCTTGCTTTTAACTCTTATTTTTGTGGTTTGTTGTAGCATCTTGAACTGTAACATCCCGAAATTGGACCTAGTCAAAATAGTGGTTTTGGGACCATAAATCTAACGTTAAAATAATTATTTCCTGATTATTATAAGGTCTAGGATATGAAAATAAGCATGTGTTAAAGTTTCATGAAGAAATTCTATGTGTAAGTTGTCCAATTGGAAATTAAGGACCAAATTGAATAAATTTCAAAACTTGGATTCTAGAAGAAATTTATATGAAATTGCTTTTGAATATTAATTAGAGGTCCTTAAAGAGTAATTTTCCCAATTACTAAGTTTTTGGACAAAAATGGGCATGCATGGAAAAATTTGAAAGTCTAGTAAGGAAGGGCATTTTGGTCATTAGGTAATAAAATTAATAAAAAGAGAAAAAGGAAGCAAAATTCAGCCAATTCTTCTTCATGGCTACTGAAAATTAATAGGTCTCCATAGCTAGGGTTTTCAACATTTTCAAACTAAATAGTAAATGCTTCCTAGCCCTATTTTTAACGTTCTTCGTATTTTTTAGATTCTCGTAACATGCTCTCTCTATTTCCACCCATATTTCAAGCCAGGGTTCATATTCAAAAATTTACCCATGCATGAGATGTTTTGTGTTTTGCTGATTTATGGAGGAATATGAGAGTTTAAAGGATACTAAACAACTTTCACTAAGTAGTTTTTCATGGAAATAGCTTAAAGGACCATTTTGTAAAAGTTGTGAAAATGGGTAGAAAAATGTGAAATGAAAGAAAATGTGGGCTACTATAGGCAAGAAAAATATTCAGCTAGGCCTGGTAACTTAGAAATTTCATGCAGTTCATTAAATGAGCTTTAGGACTAAATTGTAAAAGTGTGAAAGGTTAGGAGCAAATTGGTCATTTTTCTCGGGGGTGAGTATTAAGCCGAAAATGAACTATGGGAGATATTAATAATTTATTTTTACTGATATAGACCCGAGAAACCAATTTCGGAGGTCGATCATGGAAAACGAAAGGTTTCGGAATAATCGAGACACGAATCTGAAGCGACTACCAGGTAAGTTCGTATAACCCGAAGTAAACTCTTAATATACTTAAATATGCATGTTTTGAATGTATGAAAATTTAGATATTCATTGCATGATAATCCATGAAATGTGCTAGTGTAAATGAAAGATGATAAATTTCCCGATTGAAATAGAAAGGGAAATCCGATGGATAAATTATGGCTTACATGACATGAGATCTTGCATGTGTTGCAGAAAATGATTTAGCTCGGACAGGTAATCCGATGATCTCAAAATAGAAAGGATCTAGCTCGGACGAGTGTTCCTTGAGTTATCGAGCCTCCTAAAGAATATGGGTGCAATAAGGATTTAGCCCGGACGGGTAATTCAATTGAGGACTGAATTTAGCCTGGACTGGCAATTTAGATCCGAGTTATGAGAGCAATTATCATTAAAAGGGATTTAGCCTGGACTGGTAATCCCGACATTGCCCTATGGGTTATTATTACGGGGGATTTAGCTTGAACTGGTAATCCCGCCGTAAGATGTACGGTTCGCGGGAGTGAGTACTTGAAATTTTCACTTGCGTGACTCGACGGTAATTTGGGATATCCATCGAGAATTTTGATAAATTCAACGGGATTAACATGAGATGTAACGCCTCTTACTCGAGACCGTCGCCGGAGTCGAACACGAGGTGTTAACGGACTTAATTCATTACTTAAACAGCTCAAACAATTTATTTTTAAAACTTCCAGAGAAGCTGGCAATCTGCGTCACAGTCGTTTAAAAATTCAAATCTTGTGTTACGAAACTTGAAATCAAATTCAATAAATTTTCCTTGAAACTAGACTCATATATCTATCAACTAATTTTTTTCTAGAATTTTTGGTCAGGCCAACTGGTACATTTTAATAGTTAAAGTCTCCCCTATTTCAGGGTTTGAATGCTCTACCTCTGTGTATTACGAATCAAATATCCCCCTATACAGAGTTCCAATTACTATGAAGTTTATTTCTAATAAAACTAGACTCAATAAGAATCTTTACATGTAAATAATGACTTCTAGTTATCTTTGTACAATTTTTGGTGAATTTCCAAAGTCAGAACAGGGGATCAAGAAATTGCTCTGGCCCTGTTTCAGAAAAATTTAAATATCTCATAAAATATATCTCATTTACCTATTTTGTTTCTTCCATTTGAAAATAGACATAATAATATTTGATTTCATAACTTATTCATCATTTAATTCCATTTCTACTATTTTTAGTGATTTTTCAAATTCACGTCACTGTTACTGTCTGATTGTGCTAATTTCACCTTTTTCATAATTTCCATGGAATAACTAGCATTTAGGCATACATAACACCAAACATGTCTTTGATTAGCCATTCCAATAGCTAATCATTATAAAGCATTTACATACCAATCATTAGCCATATCATAAGATCATACACACAAAATGGCTACGATGCTATACATGCCATACTCAAAATGAAACGTCTAGCTATACCAAAATAATCCTCGTGATAGTGTGCCCAGACCTCCGACGTACTTTACGATCCCCGAGTTAGCTTGACAAAACTATAAAAAGAAGGAAAATAAAGGGGGTGAGCATTAAGCTTAGTAAGTTTGCATGCAAATAAATAACAACATTCATAAGAAATATCTTACTACTTGGCATGATACTACATAATGCAACTTCATTAATTGTCATAGACATATTTTAAACTTCTTCACTTACTCACTTACTTAAATACTTACTTACTTAATCAAATTTATTAATACATTTTACTTACCTTTTTCCTTATCAAGCATACATGAACATTATGTACTTATCTTTACTCTTCTAGCATGAACTTGTCTTACCTTTTTAGTATAACTCGTCTTACCTTACCTTACCTTGATATTCTCTTTAAATTTTCCCGTTGAACCACTTGGAATACTAAGGATACACAGGTACCTTACCATTGCCATGACTTGTCATGGTCTTACGTGGTATCCTTTTGAAACTTACCATTGCAACATGGTCTTACATGGTATCCTTGCCTTATGAACTCACCACTGCCATGCCTTGGCATGGTCTTACATGGGACCTTTGCCTTATAGTAACTTATCAATGCCATGTCTTGACATGGTCTTACATGATTTCCTTGCCTTAGAAACCTTACCAATTACCATACCTTAGCATGGTCTTACATGGTATCACTGAACCCTAATGTCATGACATTTGTATCCTACACATTCCTAAGGTTCAACCGGGACTTTCTGAAATTTCTTCTCCGTCAATTCATGCTTAAGTATTCTTTGAATAATTTCATAAAATAAATATACACATGCTGGAAATTAACAAAATTAACATAAAATAATAGAATATTGCATTTATTTACCGCAAACTTACCTCGAAACAAAATACGATCAACTATATCGATTTAGTCCACTATCTTTTTCTTTCCCCGGTCTAACTCCAGATTTTGTTCTTCTTGATCTATAATAAAAAATTTACCTTATTTAATACTCACATTTATTAAAACAGTACTTGACCCAAACTTTGGCAAAATTACATTTTTGCCCCTAAACTTTCACATATTTTCACTTTTTCCCCAAGGCTCGTAAATTAAACTTCATCCTATTTTCTTATGTTTTATGACATGCTGATCATTTTTCCCTTCTATGATAACATCAAATTCACACTCTAACATTTACTTATGACTATTAGGTATTTTTACCGATTAAGCCCTTTTACTCGTTTTCACTTAAAACCTAGTAGCACAAGTTGTCTAACATAATTTAAAACCTCATATTCTATCATAAAAAACCAAAATACGCAAATTTCACCTATGGGTATTTTTCCAAATATGAACCCTAGGTTGAATTATTGCTAGAATAAGCTTAATCAAGTTATCGGGACTCTAAAAACGTAAAGATCATTAAAAACGGGGCTTGGAATCACTTACTATAGAGCTTGAAAGCTTGAAACAAACCCTAGCTATGGGGAACCCTTGAAATTTCGGCCTAATGAAGAAGATGGACAAAAATTGGCTTTTAATTTTGTTTTTAATTCATTTTAATAACTAAATGACCAGAATGCCCTTACTACTCAACTTTCCAAAAATTCTATCCATGTCCAATTTTTGTCCAGAGACTTAGAAATTGGTCAAATTCCTATTTAAGACCTCCTCATTAATATTCCAAATCAATTTCATACTAAAAACTTCTAGAATACATGTTTTGCAAATTATTCGATTTAGTCCCTAATCTCAACTTAAGCACTTTATGCATAGAATTTCAGCACGAAATTTTCACACAATCATGCAATCATATCATGAACCTCAAAATAATAATAAAATAAAATTTTCTACCTTAGATTTGTGGTTTCGCAACCACTGTTCCGTTTATGCCTTATTTTGGGATGTTACATTTCTCCCCCCCTTTAGGGATTTTTGTCCCCGAAAATCTTACCTGTGAAGAGATTTGGGTACTGTTTTCGCATATCCTCTTCGGGCTCCCATGTAGCCTCGTCTACCCCATGTCTATTCCATAGTAGTTTCACAAGTGCAATACTTTTGTTCCTTAATTGCTGTACCTCTAGAGCTATAATCTTTACCGGTTCTTCACCGTAAGTCATGTCTGGCTGAATCTCAACCTCTGTCTGAGAAATCACATGTGACAGATCTGAACGATAACGATGTAGCATAGACACACGAAATACATTATGAATCTTTTCTAACTTAATAGGCAAAGCTAACCGATATGCTAATGGTTCGATTTTCTCAATCACTTCAAACGGTCCAATAAAACGTGGACTTAGTTTGTCTTTCTTGCCAAATCTGAGAACTTTCTTCCATGGGGATACTTCCAAAAACACTTTGTCACCAACTTGATACTCAATCTCTTTTCTCTTCAAATCTGCATACGGCTTTTGTCTGTCTGAAGCTGCTTTCAAGCAATCTCTGATGATTTTTACTTTCTCTTCTGTTTCCATAACTAGATCAACCCCGTAAATCTGATTTTCCTTAAGCTCTGTCCAATACAAAGGTGTGCGACATTTACGTCCATACAAAGCTTCATAAGGTGCCATCTTCAAACTCGACTGATAACTATTATTGTAGGAAAACTCTACTAATGGTAAATATTTTTCCCAACTGCCTTGAAATTCCAGTACACAACATCTAAGCATATCTTCAAGTACCTGGATAACTCTCTCTGACTGACCGTCGGTTTGAGGATGGAAAGCTGTACTAAAACTCAACTTAGTGCCCAAAGCCTCCTGTAATTTCTTCCAAAACTGTGAAGTAAATCTTGGATCTCTGTCTGGAATGATCGATAATGGTACCCCGTGTAGTCTGACTATCTCTGAAATATACAACTCAGCCAACTTTTCAAGTGAATAATCCATACGAACTGGGATAAAATGAGCCGACTTCGTTAACTTATCAATCACAACCCATACTGCATCTTTCTTTCTCGGTGTCAACGGCAATCCTGTCACAAAATCCATAGTAACTCGATCCCATTTCCACTCAGGGACTAGCACAGGCAGCAATAAACCTGAAGGTACCTGATGTTCGGCCTTTATCTGCTGACAGATCAAGCATCTAGAAACAAACTCTGAAATGTCCCTTTTCATTCCTACCCACCAGTACATTTTCTTCAAATCATTATACATCTTTGTACTACCTGGATGAATAGACAAAGAACTACTATGTGCTTCCTGTAAGATCTTTCGAATAAGCTCATCATTCTTTGGTACGCATACCCTGTCTCGGAACATCAAACAACCGTCAGAACTAATCTAAAAATCTGACTCTATATTCGACCCACACTGATCTCTTTTGGCTAACAACTCACTATCATTTTTCTGAGCTTCAAAAATTTCTTCAAGAAACATCAGTTTAGCTCTCAACTCAGCTAAGATAAAACCATCATCTGATAAGGCTAGACTAGTGTTCAAAGCTCTTAATGCAAATAGAGATTTCCTACTCAAAGCATCAACAACAATGTTTGCCTTACCTGGGTGATAATCGATCACTAGCTCATAATCTTTAATCAACTCTAACCATCTTCTTTGCCTCAAATTCAAATCTCTTTGAGTCATCAAATATTTCAAACTTTTGTGATCAGTGAATATGTGGCACTTCTCACCGTACAAATGATGTCTCCAAATCTTCAGCGCAAAAACAATGGCAGCTAGCTCTAAATCATGTGTCGGATAGTTCTTCTCATGTGGCTTTAGCTGTCTAGAGGCATAAGCAATTACCTTCCCTTCCTGCATAAGTACACAACCAAGTCCATTCATGGACGCATCACTGTAAATCACAAACTCCTTACCTGGTTCTGGTTGTACTAAAATAGGAGCTTTAGTCAACAATGCTATTAACTTGTCAAAACTCTGTTGACACTTCTCAGTCCATTCAAACTTGACATCCTTTCGCAGCAATCTTGTTAGTGGGGTAGCTATCATGGAAAATCCCTCTACAAATCGTCTATAATATCCGGCAAGACCAAGAAAACTTCTAACTTCTGATACATTTCTAGGAGGCTTCCAATCAACAATAGCTAAAATCTTGCTTGGATCAACCTTAATACCTTCACCTGAGACAATATGTCCAAGAAAACCAACTTCTAGTAACCAGAACTCACTTTTGCTGAACTTGGCATATAACTGATTATCTCTCAAAATCTGTAAAACTGTTCTCAAATGCTCTGCATGCTCAGTCTCATCATGAGAATAAATCAAGATATCATCAATGAACACAACTACAAACTTATCCAAGTACGGTCTAAAAATTCGGTTCATTAAGTCCATGAAAATGGCAGGAGCATTAGTCAAGCCAAATGGCATCACAAGGAACTCATAATGACCAAACCTAGTCCAGAAAGCAGTCTTCAGGACATCTAACTCTTTAACTCGCAACTGATAGTATCCGGATCTCAAATCTATCTTGGAGAACACAGTAGCTCCCTTCAATTGATCGAACAGATCATCAATTCTAGTCAATGGATACTTGTTCTTTACTGTTACCTTGTTAAGTTGCCGATAATCTATGCACAATCTCATTGATCCGTCTTTCTTTTTCACAAATAGCACTGGTGCACCCCATGGTGAACTACTGGGTCTTACAAAGCCTTTATTTGTTAATTCCTGCAACTGAGCTTTCAATTCTTTCAATTCCAACGGAGCCATTCTATAAGGAGCAATAGAAATGGGCGTGGTACCTGGAATCAACTCAATACCAAACTCAACTTCTCTAACAGGAGGCAAACCTGGTAGTTCTTCCGGAAACACATTGGGAAACTCACATACCACAGGCACTGATTCAATTTTCAATTCTGGATCTTTAGTGTTCAACACAAAAGCAAGATAAGCTTCATACCCTTTTCTCAAACATTTCTGAGCAGACATAATAGAAATTATGGGAAATGAACTATCTGACTCTTCCGAATTAACCCGAAGAATTTCGCCATTTTCACACTTCAACTCAATGAATTTCTTTCCACAATTCACTATCACATCATGTGTAGTCAACCAATCCATACCAAGAATCAGATCAAACTCATCAAATGGCAATAGCATGAGATCGGCCAAAAAATAGTAGCCTCTAATCATCAAAGGATAATTTCTACATACTTTATCTACTAATACATGCTTGCCAAATGGATTCGATACTTTAATCACAAATTCTGTAGATTCTATAGGCATACTTATACTAGGCATCAATTTCATGCAAACATATGAATGGGTTGAACCCGGATCAATCAAAGCAATAACTCTAGTATCATGGAGAGAAAATGTACCCGTAATCACATCGGGGAAGGATGCCTCTTCGCGAGTACGGATAGCATAAGTCCTCGCAGGTACTCTAACATCTGGCCTCACTGTTAAATCTCTAGATGCACCTCTATTATTTGCCCCAACTCCCAGATTTCTCAGTGGTCTACCTCTGATAGGAGCTTTTCCTGATCTTTACATTCGGTATTGTTTCCCTTTTAATCATTTCGGGACACTCCCAAATAAAATGGTCTGGTGCACCATATCGGAAACAACCTGTCTCAGTTGCTCGACACTGACCTGGGTGACGTCGACCACATCGGGGACACTCTGGTCTATCAGGCTGAACACTGCCAATGCTTGCAATCGAAGTGGTCCGAGCTTTCGGACTCATAAATCTTCTGCTTCTGTTTCGGCTAGAATATCCAGCTGAAAAATTAGATCTAGTGGAGAACTCTCTAGGCCTCTTGGATGTAGACTTAAATGACTTGCTCATTAGTCTTTTCTTCGTGTCTTGCGTCTCAACTTCAACTTTGCTCTTTCTTTTTAACAGCTCCTCTGCCTTACAGGCTCTCTCAACTAGGATAACAAATCTTTTATTTCTAAGACACCAACAGACAATCGGATATCATCATTAAGCCCATCCTCAAATCTTTTGCACATAATAGCCTCTGTAGACACACACTCTCGAGCATAATTGCTGAGCCTAACAAACTCGCGCTCATATTCAGTCATTGTCATATTGCCCTGTTTCAACTCTAGAAACTCTTTTCTTTTCTGGTCAACAAACCTCTGACTGATGTACTTTTTACGGAATTCCTCCTGAAAGAAGTCCCAAGTGACTCTCTCTTTCTGTACAACTGATACAAGTGTCTTCCACCAATGGTAGGCCGAATCTCTAAGGAGTGATACAACACATTTCATACATTCCTCAGGTGTGCAGGATAACTCATCAAAGACTCTGATAGTATTCTCGAGCCAAAATTCTGCCTTTCCTGCATCATCTTTTGTAGCTCGAAACTCTTCGGCTCCTTGTTTTCGAATTTTATCAACTGGTGGTTTTTCTCTTATAACCGTACCTGTGACTGGGTGAGCTACATGGGTGGTCTGATGATCATGAGGGGGTGGAGGTCTAACAGCTGGATTCGTTTGAATGAACTCGACAAACCATTCATTCATAGCTTGGAAGAAGGCTTCTCGAGCCCCTCCTCCCTGACTAACTGTAACGGGCCTTTCACTACTATTTGGTGGCACCGTCCCTTCTGCGGGAGTGGGCACATTACTCTGTACATCATTTGCACCATCTTGTTCGGGATCCATAACTATAAAAGAAAACATTTTAAAATCTTCAGGAGTCATCACACTATGAACACATAAGTATGGCATGTATAGCTAGACTCTTAATCATACTAAATATTCCGAGAACTGACTAAACCTTTGCTCTGATACCATTAAAATGTAACGCCCGTACCTGATACCGTCACCGGATTCGAACATGAGGTGTTAACAGACTTAATTCACTACTTAAACAGCTCAAACAATTTATTTTTAAAACTTCCAGAGAAGCTGGAAATCTGCGTTACAGTCGTTTAAAAATTCATATATCGAGTTACGACACTCAAAATCCAATTCCATAAATTTTTTCTGAAACTAAACTCATATATCTATCAACTAATGTTTTTCTAGAATTTTTGGTCTGGCCAACTGGTACATTTTATTAGTTAAAGTCTCCCCTGTTTCAGGGTTTGACTGCTCTGACCTTTGTGTATTACGAATCAAATATCTACCTATACAGAGTTTCAATTACTATGAACTTTATTTTTCATAAAACTAGACTCAATAAGGAATCTTTACATGTAAACAATGACTTCTAATTATCTTCGTACAAGTTTTGGTGAATTTCCAAATTCAGAATAGGGGATCTAGAAATCGTTGTAGCCCTATTTCACAAAAATTTAAATATCTCATAAAATATATCTCATTTACCTATTTTGTTTCTTCCATTTGAAAATAGACATAATAATATTTTATTTCATAGCTTAATCATCATTTAATTCCATTTCTACTATTTTTAGTCATTTTTCAAATTCACGTCACTGCTACTGTCTGATTGTGCTAATTTCACCTTTTTCATAATTTCCATGGAATAACTAGCATTTAGGCATACATAACACCAAACATGTCTTTGATTAGCCATTCCAACAGCTAATCATTATCAAGCATTTACATACCAATCATTAGCCATATCATAAGATCATACACACAAAATGGCTACGATGCTATACATGCCATACTCAAAATGAAACGTCTAGCTATACCAAAATAATCCTCGTGATAGTGTGCCCAGACCTCCAACGTACTTTACGATCCCCGAGTTAGCTTGATAAAACTATAAGAAGAAGGAAAATAAAGGGGGTAAGCATTAAGCTTAGTAAGTTTGCATGCAAATAAATAACAACATTCATAAGAACTATCTTACTACTTGGCATGATACTACATAATGCAACTTCATTAATTGTCATAGACATATTTTAAACTTCTTCACTTACTCACTTACTTAAATACTTACTTACTTAATCAAATTTATTAATACATTTTACTTACCTTTTTCCTTATCAAGCATACATGATCATTATGTACTTACCTTTACTCTTCTAGCATGAACTTGTCTTACCTTTCTAGTATAACTCGTCTTACCTTACCTTTCCTTGATATTCTCTTTAAATTTTCCCGTTGAACCACTTGGAATACTAAGGATACACGGGTACCTTACCATTGCCATGACTTGTCATGGTCTTACATGGTATCCTTTTGAAACTTACCATTGCCATGTCTTGACCTGGTCTTACATGGTATCCTTGCCTTATGAACTCACCAATGCCATGCCTTGGCATGGTCTTACATGGGACCTTTGCCTTATAGTAACTTATCAATGCCATGTCTTGACCTGGTCTTACATGATTTCCTTGCCTTAGAAACCTTACCAATTGCCATACCTTAGCATAGTCTTATATGGTATCATTGAACCCTAATGTCATGACATTTGTATCCTACACATTCCTAAGGTTCAACCAGGACTTTCTGAAATTTCTTCTCCGTCAATTCATGCTTAAGTATTCTTTGAATACTTTCATAAAATAAATATACACACGCTGGAAATTAACAAAATTAACATAAAATAATAGAATATTGCATTTATTTACCGCAAACTTACCTCGAAACAAAATACGATCAACTATATCGATTTAGTCCACTATCGTTTTCTTTCCTTGGTCTAACTCTGGATTTTGTTCTTCTTGATCTATAATAAAAAATTTAGCTTATTTGATACTCACTTTATTAAAACAGTCCTTGACCCAAACTTTGGCAAAATTTCATTTTTGCCCCTAAACTTTCACATACTTGCACTTTTGCCCCAAGGCTCGTAAATTAAACTTCATCCTATTTTCTTATGTTTTATGACATGCTGATCATTTTTCCCTTCTATGACAACATCAAATTCACACTCTAACATGTACTTATGACTATTAGGTATTTTTACTGATTAAGCCCTTTTACTCGTTTTCACTTAAAACCGAGTAGCACAAGTTGTCTAACAGAATTTAAAACCTCATATTCTATCATAAAACACTAAAATATGCAAATTTTACCTATGGGTATTTTTCCAAATATGAACCCTAGGTTGAATTATTGCTAGAATAAGCTTAATCAAGTTATCGGGACTCCAAAAACATAAAGATCATTAAAAACGGGGCTTGGAATCACTTACTATGGAGCTTGAAAGCTTGAAACAAACCCTAGCTATGGAGAACCCTTGAAATTTCGGCCTAATGAAGAAGATGGACAAAAATTGGCTTTTAATTTTGTTTTTAATTCATTTTAATAACTAAATGACCAAAATGCCCTTACTACTAAACTTTCCATAAATTCCATCCATATCCAATTTTTGTCCATAGACTTAGAAATTGGTCAAATTCCTATTTAAGACCTCTTCATTAATATTCCAAAGCAATTTCATACTAAAAACTTCTAGAATGCAAGTTTTGCAAATTATTCGATTTAGTCCCTGATCTCAACTCAAGTACTTTATGCATAGAATTTCATCACGAAAATTTCACACAATCATGCAATCATATCATGAACCTCAAAATTATATTAAAATAAAGTTTTCTACCTCAGATTTGTGGTTTTGCAACCACTATTCCGTTTAGGCCCTATTTCGGGATGTTACATGAGAAATGGAGATGAAAATATTGAGTTGATGAGCTCATCTAAGACTAATGACATGATGTATTGTTATGAGAACATTATGATTGAGTGCATGTGATAGGGAAACTATTTCATGCTTGTTGGAATTATTGCCTAAATACAGTTGTATGCTAATTAACCGGTAAGTTTACTTTCTAGTTATCCGGACTTACTAAACATATAAATGCTTACCCCCTTTTCTTTTTCCTGTCTTACAGAGTTCGTAGACTTGCGAATATTGGAAGACGGTTGAAGAATCAACACACTATCGACTTGTCCCGGTTTGGTATATAGAAACTTTTACTTTGTTTAATGGCATGTATAGGGTTTTTGGTCATTTTGTTATATGTGTCATTTGGCTAGCCAATGTAAAGGCTTAAATGGTATACTTATTCTTTTGTATATGGCCATGAGATATGGCTCATATTGATGTAGGTTATTAACCTACTAATGATGCATGTTGATGTTTAAATGCTTTATAAGATATGATGATGAGGGTTATCAGGGAGGGATGATCGAAACGGGACCTAATAATTTGAGGGTGGACATAGCATATAATGGTATATAGTTATAATATGGCCTAAGTGTAAAATGTAAAAAGTGCTATGTTAATCCCTAATTCGAAAATGATAATCTAGCATGTACTAAACCGATGAGGTGAGGTTAACACTAAACCGATGAGATGAGGTGAACTTGAAATGAGTTATGCCAAGGTTGTTTAATACTACAATTGTAACACCCCTTACCCGTACCCGAGGCCGGGATAAGGTACGAGGCGTTACCGGACAAACATACAAACATTAAACTAAAATACGGGCCATAAAATTTCATTTATATTTCAAAACGTTCATTCACTTACACATAGTCCCTTATTTGAGTCTACGAAGCCCAAAACATACTTTAGAAAGGGTTCGAGACTAATCCGAGAACTTACAAAAATCTTGGAAATTTCATGCTTTAAGGCTCTACACGCCCGTGTCCCAAAGTCGTGTCCCATACACGGCTGAGACACATGGTCGTGTCTCTGCCTGTGTGGAATATACCTAGGCTATTTTCCAAGCTTTGGTCAACCTTAATCTCTTACACACTTATACAAAATCAAAAGCATATAACATGGTATTCATTTAATGATTAAATATTCTCAATTCAACCACAAACATAGCATTTGTATGTCATCATACATGTGTCTCTCATACTCATTTTACCTTGTTTATTATAGTACCACTTATACATTTATACCAAGATTATCATCTTACCAAATATCTTCAGCTTAATAATCAAGCATTCATATTTAAAGCTAAATCATATCTGTATAAAATACCACAATTCATATGCACAAAATAACATGTTTGCCTAAAACATTTCAATTCAACTCCATACCCAACAAGCATTACATTGAGACTAGTCATATATATATACATGTCATGATACATGTCATTCTCTTTCTGTTTTCTTATAAACACATATCATTTATTTCATTATATCAATATTTCATATACCATAGTTTCCATGTATTCCACATATATTTATTTTCCTCCTCCTCCTCTCCATTCCACATCCTTAATGTATATAGCATTCTTGTAAGTACGATTTCACAATTTACTAATAAATGCTCACATCAAACTGTCTACACGATTCATAGTCACTTACTTATTTATAATTCGAGCTACAAAGCTTCAAATTAAGATCCGTAAATTTCCCCTGAAACTAGACTCACATATCTTTCCACCATAAAATTTTCATAATTTTTGGTTTAGCCAATTAGTATAGTTTATTCATTAAAATTTCCCCTGTTTCACTTTCTGACAGTTATAACCTCTCTTCAACTAAAAATTTATTATCTCACAGTACAGAACTCGAATAATGTTCTTGTTGATTTACTTGAAAATATACTCATTAGGGATTTTAAAAATATAATTTTAAGCCTATAATTATTTTTATCCAAATTTTTGTGATTTTCCAAAGTCAGAACAGGGGATCACGTAATCATTCTAAACCAGTCTCACAAAAACATAACTATCTCAAAATATAGAACTCATTTTCTTTCGATGTTTCCTTTATATGAAAAAAAACTCATTAAGCTTTAATTGGATATCTCATTCAGTCTCTGATTCAATTTCTACTATTTTTGGTGATTTTTCAAAATCACATCACTGCTACTGTCCAAAACAGTTTTATTGCTAATTCACTCTTTCACACTTTCTTTGTATTAACCTCATTTTAACATACATATCACAAATCATTTTCACCACATTTCATACATCACAAGTATAGGCCCATGATCACAAGGTCACCATAAAATCATCCTCATGTATAACTTACTTGTTTATAACCTCACCACATCCTGGTCACTTAATGAACTCATCATTCACATAATCAAGTTCCTGCACTTATTCATCACAAAACTCACAAAGCAATACATAGAGAGTCTCCCGTTGAACACTTCAGATCAATCCTCGATACTTGGTGGTTTCAGCACATAGCTCCACCCATCATATAGTTCGGCTCTCTTGTACACATGGTGAACACTCAGTTCCACCCATGTGACCTAGCCAATTTATCTCGTAGCTCTCTTGTCTACATGGTGTCCTTCACCCGGAACCACGCATGCGACCTAGCTACATATATCCGTAGCTCTCTTGTCTACATGGTGTACACATAGTATCACCCATGCGACCTAGCTACATCATAATGTCTTGTAGCTCTCTTGTACACATGATGTGCACTCAGCACCATACATGTGACCTAGCTACATACTATCTGTATCATCCAATCTTTCCGAAGGTTCAACCGGGATTTCTCTCTCTTTTCCAACAATTTCACCAATCAAGTAATTATCCATAAACATATTTCCAATATTATTATAAAATATCATAATACAAGTAATATTGATGTATTACTTGCATATAAACTTACATCTCATTTAATATCAAGGCAATAACATTAAATTACACATTGCCTTATTAAAAATCATATGAACTTACAATTTCCTATAATATCCATAATCATAGAAATCACATTTATGTATGATAATTCAATGCACTTCATGTACCATAGACATATTTTTAAATCAATTCATAAACTTGGCACCATAATCATTTAATTTAATATAATTCAATTAATTCACTAAATTTAACTTTCAAATATAAATTACATCATTATTGCTGTATTATTATCATACCAACTTACATACTTTCAACACCTCAGAAATCATAATGAATATATAAATTGTACATTGAAACATGCATAAATTAATGCTTATTATACATATGAACTTACCCAATTTTACCAACTTTCCCAATTTTCGATTTTTTTCTCATTCTAGGTTCAAATCTCATTTTTCGGGATCTAAAACATCATATTTTACTTATTTAATTAATTTAATATTCAAAACAGTCCTTAACTCAAACTTTGGAAAAATTACAATCTTGCCCCTAAAATTTTACATATTAACACTTTTGCCCCTAGGCTCGGGAATTACAATTAATCCCTTATTCTTATGTTTTATGACATGCTGATCACTTTTCCCTTCTATGGAAACATCAAATTCTCACCCTAACATATACTTATGACTATTAGGTATTTTTACCGATTAAGCCCTTTTACTCATTTTCACTCAAAACCGAGTAGCACAAGTTGTCTAACATAATTTAAAACCTCATATTCTACTATAAAACAGCAAAATAAACACATTTCACCTATGGGTATTTTTCCAGATATGAACCCTAGCTTAAATTATTGCTAGAATAAGCTTAATCAAATTACCAGGATTTCAAAAATGTAAAGAACTTGAAAAACGGGGTTAGAACGGACTTACTATTGAGCTTGGAAAGCTTGAAAACCCTAGCCATGGCTTCCCCCATGCTAATTTCTGCCTCCATGAGAAAGATGAGTCAATTTTGGCTTTATTTCCCCTTTTTATTTCATTTAATTACCAAATGACCAAAATGCCCTTCCTTACTAAACTTTCAAAAATTCCATCCATGTCCAATTTTTGTCCATCACTTAGAAATTGGTCAAATTGCTATTTAAGATCTCCTAATTAATATTTCAAAGCAATTTCATACTAGAAACTTCTAGAATACAAGTTTTGCAACTTATTCAATTTAGTCCCTAACTTCAAATTGAGCACTTTATGCATAGAATTTCTTCACGAACTTTTCACACAATCATGAAATCATATCATAGACCTTAAAATAATCATAAAATAATTATTTCTATCTTGAATTTTGTCGTCCCGAAACCTCTGTTCCAACTAGACCCAATTTTGGGCTATTACAACAATTAGGTCATATAAATAACATTGAAGTCTTTAAGTGTGTATGGATCATAGAGGGTGACCAAAGGCTTGGAAAATAGCCCTAAAAAGGTCCACACAGGTAGACACGCGGGCATGTGTCTAGGCCGTGTGTGACACATGGTCAGCCACATGGGCATGTTGCCTGGCCGTGTGTCTCCTGCACCTAAATTTTTAGGTCAGGTTGCATGGTAGTAAACACACAGGTAGAGACACGGCTGTGTGTCTCAACTGTGTGATGGACACGGCCTAAGCACACGGGCCTGTGCCTTGGCCATGTGCCTCAAAATGAATGATGACATCATAAACATAATGTTTCGATTTTTGGACACGGGCGATGACACAGGCGTGTTTAGGCCGTGTGAAGGACACGGGCCAGGGACACAGGCGTGTGCTTGGCCGTGTGAAAACCCCTGTAGGTTCGAAATGAAAATTAAACTCAAATAATTCAACATGGCTAAGGGTCCCGGGCGTGTCCCTAAGCACACGGAAGTGTGAGGCATAACCCTAGGAATTTTACTAAAATTTTTAATAGTTCTCGGTTTAGTCCCGGATCGATTTTAATATATGTTTTGGACCTTGTAAGTCCATAATATGGACACTATGATGTTGTCTGATTGGTTTTAAATTAGAATAAAATTTTATAACCCGTATTTTTTTGAAATGTCTGAGTATGTGTCCGGTAACGCCTCGTACTTTGTCTTGGTCTCGGGTACGGGTAAGGGGTGTTACATGAACACTCACTGATCTTGTTTAAGCTCATATTATTTTGTGTTTATTTTTGAAAATAAATAGCTTGATTGGAGTGGTTAAGTGAGCAAGCTTGTGATCCCAAGGAAAAGAATCTTTATTGTTAATGTGAGATGGTTTCTTATTTAATAATGTAACAACCCGATTTTAGTTAAATCATAACAGTGGTTTTGGAACCACAAATTCAAGGTCATAAAATTATTTTAATATTATTTTTGGTGTTTATAGCATGTGATTATATATGTGTAAAAGTTTTGTGAAATAATTTTAGCGATTGAATGCTTAATTTGATAAAAGGACCTAATCGCGTAAAATGCAAAAGTAGCTTGCTATAAGTTAAGAATGTCTATTTGCTATGGTTTATTAAACCAAAGGTCCTTATGATGTTATTAGACCATAATTAAGGTAAGTGGACGATTATTGTAACACCCCTTACCCATATCCGACCCTGGGACAGGGTTTGAGGCATTACTGAACTTAAACATGAACATTCATACAAATCAGGGCCATAAAATTTCGTCCAAATTAAGAACTTTTCAATCACATGCAAATTGTCTCTTATAAGGGCCTACAAGGCCCAAAACATACATTGAGAGTGGTTCAGGACTAAACCAGGAACTTTCTGAACTTCGGGATAACTTAGAAAATTTTCTTGTTTTAGAGAGTCACACGTCCGTGTGGCTCAGGACACGCAACCCGTGTAACTTTCTGACTATGACATCATCAACAAAATAAGGCCACATGGCTAAGTCACACGCCCGTGTGATTAGGCCGTGTGGCAAATTAAATCCCAAAAATTAAGTAGAGGCTTCACACGGCCTGGGCACACACCCATGTCCTAGGGTCGTGTCCTTCACGCGGCTAAGACACACGGCCATGTCTCTGCCTGTGTGTTTACTATTGGGCATTATGTTCTGCATATTTAGGGCGTAGGGGACGCACAGACGGATCACACGCCCATAGGGCAGACCATGTGTCACTCTCGGCCTAGACACATGCCCGTGTGTCTAACCCTGTGGACAATTTCTAAGCTATTTTCAAAGCCATTTGCCACCCTTAAACACTCACACACTCAATTCCACTTCATAGCATGCAACATGGCATATTTGGCTACACAAGCATTCATATACATGGTTAAATTATGACTTGGTAATGACAACATATCTCCTATTCAAACTATCATGCTTTCATATGGCATTCCATACTAATTTCATATTTTTCTATCATTTTTGCTAACCAACTTTCAAGTTAGACATTTGCACTACTTATATTATCATATACATTAATCATATTTCATACACCAAACATAGATGCCATCCATCACACTCATTAACCATAAGTAACCATAACCACATTAAAGCACAAGAACATTTGCATGCATGCATCAATAATTAGGGTTACAACCCAAATAATCAATATAAGCCACCTCTCATGGCCATATACAAAATAATCACAATACCATCATGAGCCAACACATTTGGCTAACCAATATGACACTCAACAAAAAGACCAAGTCTCTGTACATGCCATACTCAAAATGATGAGACTAACTATACCCAAATGTTCAGTTGATAGTGTGATCAAGTCTCTGGCATTCTCCGATCCCTGAGCTAGCTTGGTAACACTATCTGAGATGGAAAGGAAAGGGGGTAAGCATAAGTTCACATGCAAATAAAATGCAACTTAAACAAGAATTAATCATACATTTAACATAATGAACATAATCTTGTATTTTATCAAATCTCATAAACTTATTCTTCATATATATACATGTTCTTACCACGAGCTCATCATATTTCATGTCATTCACATAAGTTCGATGTACCTACCTGTACCAACTTGCACATAATAACTTACTTTCTTGTCTTGATGCAATCATTAAGATTACTCATTGAGGTTCTCTTGAACTACCCGTTGAACACTCGGAATACTATCAAATACATCGGAATCTTGCACCTAAGTCCGCCATATGTAGCCAATGCTACTTCATATCTCACATCACATGTTGCTCGCTTTCAAGCTACTCACGGTCTGCTCATACAGTTTGTCAGGTATCCACAACACATGCCGAACTACCTCACCATTAATAGCATGTACGAGACCAGTACTTGGAACGCCAAAACACGTGTCACATAATTATGAACTTAGACCACAACTCAATGAGCTCAGATGTCACATATAT
This sequence comes from Gossypium hirsutum, assembly GCF_007990345.1. Lineage (NCBI taxonomy): Eukaryota > Viridiplantae > Streptophyta > Magnoliopsida > Malvales > Malvaceae > Gossypium > Gossypium hirsutum. The sequence goes on along the minus strand of NC_053431.1, from coordinate 74,019,982 downwards.
CATGAACTCAGACCACAACTCAATGAGTTCAGATCACATAGTTCCTAGTGACATGTCACATTGTATCATAAATTATTCCTAAGGTTCAAACGGGATTTTCTCGATACCACATTTCCATTGAGATTGCTCGTAATGTAAATTTCAATACTCATAACACCAATCACATACTCATGGAATAATTAAGGCATCATTCATAATAAAAACGTAAGCATTTAAACACATGGTACAACATCACATTAAGTATATATACTTACCATACATGCAATATCAAGCATTTAAAGTATGGTACATGTTGCATAATTTGCCAATGAACTTACCTCGGTACAAAATGATAGAAACGATCCTAATCCTCGTAAATTTTGTTTTTCCCCCGATCAAGACCTGAATCACATTTTTCTTGATCTATAATGCCAAATTTAACTTGTTCAATACACAAATTATTCATATCGACCCATAACACATACTTTGATAAAATTACCCTTTTACCCTTAGCTTTTCACTTATTTATACTTTAGTCCCTAAGCTCGTAAAATGAAATGCATGCATTTTCTTGGTTACCCAAGCCTAGCCGATTCATAATCCAACTCATATTTGCCTATTTTTCTCATTATAACACATTTCTACTACCCATTTCTTCATCTTTTACAAATAAGTCCATTTTAATCCACCATGAAACATTAAAATACAACCATGTGACACATGGGTCAAATTTCATACATGAACCCTACCTCAAAATAATGGTAGAAATAGCTAGATCGATTGATGACAACTTCAATAATGTAAAGAACATTAAAAACGGGGCTTGGGAGCACTTACAATCAAGCTTGAAATGTTGAAAATCCTAGCTATGGAGACTCCCCAAATTTCGACACCCTTAGGAGAAGATGGACATCATTTTTGCTTGATTTTTCCTTTTTTATTCTTTTATTAACCCAATGACGAAAATGCCCTTAAAGCCTTTTCTTTCAAATTTTTCCTATTTATGCCCATTTTTGTCCAAAATTTTAGAACTTGGTCAAATTGCTATTTAAGGACCTCTAAATAATAAACCAATGCAATTTCATGCTTGAAGCTTCTAGAACACAAGTTTTACAACTTATTCAATTTAGTCCCTAACGTCAAATTGGACATCTTAGCCGTAGAATTTCTTCATGAAATTTTCACATAAACATGTAATCATGTCGTGGATCATCAAATAATCATAAAATAATCATTTTTATTTAAAATTTGTGGTCTCGAAACCACTGTTTCAACTAGACCCTAATTTAAAATGTTACAACTCTCCCCCCTTTCGAGATTTTTGTCCCGGAAAATCTTATCTATGAAAAGGTTCGGGTATTGCTTTCTCATGGCCTCCTTGGGCTCCAATGTACCCTTTTTAACCCCATGTATTTGCCATAACACTTTCACCAAGGCAATGCTTTTATTTCTCAACTGTTTGACTAGTCGAGCCAAAATCTTAACCGGTTCCTGCCATAAGTCATATCCGGTTGAATCTCAACTTCTGTCATTGTAATCACATGTGAAGGATCTGATTGATAAAAATGCAACATAGACACATGAAACACATCGTCAATCTTTTCCAAATCGAATGGTAAAGCCAACTGATAGGCAACAGGCCCTGTTTTCTCAGTGTTCTCATACTCAATTTCTTTCCGTTTAAAATCTATGTAGGATTTCTGTCTATCCAAAGCGACTTTTAGACAATCACGACTTACCTTCAATTTCTTTTTGGTTTCTTTGACTAGATCAACTCCGTGAATATGATTTTCTTTGAGCTTGTTCCAATACAAAGGTGTTTAGCACTTACGTCCAAAATAAAGGTGTTTAGCACTAACGGTAGATACTTTTCCTAACAACTTTGGAATTTCAATACACAACATCGGAGCATGTCTTCCAAGATCTGAGTTACTCACTCAGGCTGACCATCAGTCTGTGGATGAAAAGTAGTGCTAAAATTTAGCTTTGTACCCAAAGCTTCTTGTAACTTTTTTCCAAAACCGTGAAGTGAACCCCAGATCTCTATCCGATACAGTCGACATGGGTACTCCATGAAGTCTAACAATTTCACCAATGTACAATTCAGCTAACTTATCAAGTGAGTAATCGATTCGCACTAGAATAAAATGAGCCACTTTAGTCAGTCTATCGATAATAACCCATATGGCAACTTTCTTTCTCAAAGTTAAAGGCAAACCTGTCACAAAATCCATAGTAATCTGATCCCATGTCCATTCGGGAACCATGATGGGCTGAAGTAAACCTAAAGGTACTTGGTGTTCAGCCTTCACTTGCTGACAAACTAAGCATTTCGATACAAATTCTGAGATATATCTTTTCATACCATTCCACCAATACATTTTCCTCAAGTCATTATACATTTTTGTACTGCCCGGGTGAGCTGACAAACAACCATTGTGTGCCTTATGCAAAATATTTCGAATCGAATCTGTGTCCTTCGGAACACAAATCCTACCACAAAATTTCAAACAAGCATCGGAGTCACTCAAAAAATCTAGTTCACTACTGGACTCACACTGAATTCTCTTAACTTGCAACTCTTTATCAACTTTATGTGCATCACAAATCTGTTGAGTTAAAGTCGGTCTAGCTCTCAACTCAGCTCGAATCGAACCATCATCGGACCAAGTCAACCGTGTATTCATAGCCCTCAAGGTAAATAATGATTTCCTACTCAAAGCATCAGCGACCACATTTGCCTTACCCGGATGGTAATCAATCACAATCTCATAATCTTTTAACAATTCCAAACATCTTCGTTGTAGTAAGTTCAAATCCATTTGATTCATCAAGTACTTAAGACTTTTGTGATCGGTATAGACATGGCATTTTTCACCAAATAAATAATGTCACCAAATCTTTAAAGCAAACACTATGGCAGCAAACTCTAAGCCATGTGTCCGATAGTTCTTCTCGTGAGGCCTCAACTGTCTCAAAGCGTAAGCTACGACTTTACCCTATTGCATAAGTACACATCCCAAACCATTTAAGAAAGCATCACTATAAATCAAAAATTCTTTACCTGACTCGGGTTGTACCAAAATCAGAGCCATAATGCCTTTAATTTCTCAAAAATCTACTGGCATTTTTCAGTCGATTAGAACTTGACATCTTTCTGTAACAACTTCATCATCATAGTAGCAATCATGGAGAATCCTTTAACAAACCGTCTGTAATAACCAGCCAAACCTAGAAAGCTTCTAACCTCTGTTACATTCTTCTGCAGTTTCCATTCAATAATAGCCAAGATCTTACTCAGGTCAACTCTAAAGCCATCACCCATAACAATGTGGCCCAAGAATCCAACTTCTCGAAGCCAAAACTCGCTTTTAGTAAACTTGGCATACAACTACATGTCTCTCAAGGTTTGTAAATTCTCATGTGTTCGGTATGCTCGAATTCATCATGAGAATATATCAATGTAATAAATAGAAACAACCATAAATTTATCCAAATACAGTCGAAAAATATAGTTCATAAAGTCCATAAATGCGGCAGGAGCATTTGTTAAACTGAAAGGCATGACAAGAAATTCATAATGACCATATCTCGTCCGAAAAGCAGTATTCAGCAGATCTTATTCTTTCACTCTCAACTGGTAGTAACCAAACCTCAAGTCTATTTTAGAAAACCATGTCACTCCTTCCAACTGGTCAAACAAGTCATCAATCCTTGGAAAATGATACTTATTCTTAATTTTTACCTTATTGAGCTGTCAGTAATCTATACATAACCTAATAGATTCGTCTTTCTTTTTCACAAATATTACTGGAGCACCCCGCGGTGAAAAGCTCGGTCTCACAAAACCCTTGTCGGTTAATTCTTACAACTGTGGCTTCAATTCTTTCAATTCGTCGGGCCATTCTATATGGAGCAATAAAAATAGGTGTTGTACCAGGGACCAACTCAATACCAAACTCAACTTTCCTAATAGGAGGTAATCCAGACAACTCTTCAGGGAACACATCCGGATATTCACATACAATAGGCACTGATTCAATTTTTTATTCAGACCCTTTCGTATTCAACACATAAGCCAAATAAGCCTCACATCCTTTTCTCATACATTTCTGAGCAGACATCGAAAAAATCACAATTGGCAACCTATCTGACTCATCTGATTTAACCCGGAGAATTTCACCATTTTAACATTTCAATTCAATAACTTTTCCTCTACAATTTACTATAGCATCATGAAGTGTCAACCAGTCCATGCCCAATATAACATCAAATTCATCGAATGGCAGTAACATCAAGACAGCCAGAAAACAATGATATCTAATCATCATAGGACATTTCTTACATACTTTATCAACTAAAACATGCTTGCCTAACGGGTTTGACACCTTAATCGTAAATTCCGTAGACTCAACAGGCATATTCATGCTAGATACCAATTTCATGCACACATATGAATGAGTAGAACCAAGGTCAATCAAGGCAACAATAGAATTGTCATAGAGAGAAAAAGTATCCGTAATCACGTTAGGAGAAATGTGTCCTCACGCGACGTATGGCATAGGCTCTAGCTGGAGCTCTAGCTTTATATCCCACTGTTGTATCCCTCGTTACATTTTTACTACTAGCCCCATTGCCGGCATTTCTCGAGGGTCTCCCTTTGTAGTCGTACTACCCGCCTTTGTACTTTGAAATTTTTCTTTCTCGACCATCTCAGGACAGTCTTTGATATAGTGACCGGAAACGAGATCCATCATTTATCCTACACTTACCGAAATGACCTCTACCACATTATTGGCACTCGGGTCTAGAAGCTCTACCATTACCCATACTAGCCATAGATGTAGCATGAGATTTAAAACGTAAATTTTGCTTCTTATGATTTTTGTACGGATGCCCAGCCGGTACATGAGAATGGGAATACATATCTCTGGATTTCTTAGACTGAGTTGGAAGTGACTTGGTCATCGGCCTCTTCCATATATCTCTAGCCTCAACCTTGGCTTTTCTCTTTTCCTTGGTCAGTTCCTCAACTTTACAAGCCCGATCAATGAGCACAATCAATTCCTTCAGTTCAAGAATACCCACTAACACTCTAATATCCTCATTAAGCCCGTCTTCAATCCTTTTACACATTTCAGCCTTAGAAGATACACACTCTCGAGCATATTTACTGAGTCGAACAAACTCTCGTTCGTACTTAGTAAATGACATGTGGCCTTGTTTCAAATCAAGAAATTTTGTACGCTTTTGATCGATGAATCGTTCACTGATGTATTTCTTTCGAAACTCCTCTTGAAAGAATTCCCATGTGACCCTCTCTTTCGGTACCACCAAAACTAGTGCCTTCCACCAATGGTATGTCACACCTCTCAATAAGGAAATAGCACACTTTAAACACTCTTCAAGTGTGCATGACATTTCATCAAATACTCGAATAGAATTCTCAAGCCAAAATTCTGCCTTCTCAGGATAATCATCGGTATTGGCCCTAAATTTCTTGGCTCCTTACTTTTAAATTTTATTAACCGAGGTTCTATGAAATCTAATAAAGTCTATACCTTGAGGCACTTGAGGTACTGGTTGGGGATTTGAAGGGGTGGAGGAGGTTGAGCGTTCAGGTTCGTTCGAACGAACTCCGTATACCAGGCATCCATCATATGGAGAAAGGCTTCCTTGCCTCCTCCTCTACTAACAGTTGTAGGTCTACTATCAGACGGCACTACTCTTTCTGCAAGAGCAGGCATGTTACTTTCAACATCATCCGCCACTTCTCTATCGAGATCCATTACTATATGAAAAACACAGTTTAAAATCATCAAGAGTCGTCACACTATCACTATTTATGTATAGCTTGTATAGCTAGACTCAAACACATGCTACGTAGTCTGAGAACTGACTAAATCGTAGCTCTGATACCACTAAATGTAACACCCCTTACCCGTATTCGATGCCGGGATAGGGTTTGAGGCATTACCAGACTTAAACATAAACATTCATACAAAACCGGGTAATAAAATTTTGTCCAAATTAAAAACTTTTCAATCACATGCAACTTGTCTCTTATAAGGGCCTACGAGGCCCAAAATATACATTGAAGGTGGTTTGGGACTAAACTGGGGACTTTCTAAACTTCAGCATAACTTAGAATGCTTTCTTGTTTTAGAGAGCCATACGCCCGTATGAGTAGGCCGTGTGATCACAAATGCCCGTGTGGCTCAGGACACGCCCGTGTCCTCAACCCATGTAACTTTTTGAAAATGGCATCATCAACAAAATAAGGTCACACGGCCAAGTTACACACCCGTGTGGTTAGGCCGTGTGGCAAATTAAATCCCAAAAATTAAGTGCAGGCTTCATGGGCACACGCTTATGACCTAAGGCCGAGTCCTTCACACAACTAAGATACGCGGTCATGTCTCTACCCATGTGTTTACTACTGGGCATTCTGTTTTGCATATTTAGGGTGCAGGGGACACACAGCCGGATCACATACCCAAGGGGCAAACCGTGTGTCACACATGGCCTAGACACATGCCCGTGTGTCTAACCCTGTAGACAATTTCTAGGCTATTTTCCAAGCCATTTGCCACCTTTAAACATTCATACTCTCAATTCCACTTCATAGTATGCAACATGGCATATTTGGCTACTCAAGCTTTCACATACATGGTTAAATTATGACTTGGTAATGTCAACATATCTCCTATTCAAACTATCATGCTTTCATATGGCATTCCACACTGATTTTCATATTTGTCTATTGTTTTTCTAACCAACTTTCATGTTAGACATTTGCACCACTTTTATTGTCATATACATTAATCATATTTCATACACCAAACATAAGTAACCATAACCATATTAAAGTACAAGAACATTTGCATGCATGCATCAATAATTAGGTTTACAACCCGAATAATCAATATGAGCCATCATGAACTAACACAATTGGCTAACTAATATGACACTTAACAAAAAGACCAAGTCCCAATACATGCCATACTCAAAATGATGAGACTAACTATACCCAAATGTTCATTTGATAGTGTGATCGAGTCTCCGACGTTCTCCGATCCCCAAGCTTGCTTGGGAACACTAGAAGAGATGGAAAGGAAAGGGGGGTGAGCATAAAGATTATTAAGTTCACATGAAAATAAAATGCAACTTAAACAAGCATTAATCATACATTTAACATAACGAACATAATCTTACATTTTATCAAATCACATAAACTTATTCTTTATATATATATACAAGTTCTTACCACGAGCTTATCATATTTCATGCCATTCACATGAGTTCGATGTACCTACTTGTGCCCACTTGCACATAATAACTTACTTTCTTGTCTTGATGCAATCATTAAGATTACTCATTGAGCTTCTCTTGAACTACCCATTGAACACACGGAATACTATCGGATACATCGGAATCTTGCACCAAAATGCCCCATATGTAGCTAATGCTACTTCATCTCTAAGATGACATGTTGCTCGCTTTCGAGCTACTCACGGGTCTTCTCACACAGTCTGTCAGGTTTCCGCAACACATGCCGGACTACCTTGCCATTAATAGCATATACGAGACCAGTACCTGGAATGCCAAAACTTGTGTCATGTACATCATGAACTCAGACCACAACTCAATTAGCTCAGATGTCACATATATCATGAACTCAGACCACAACTCAATGAGATCAGATCATATAGTTCCTAGTGACATGTCAAATTGCATCCTAAATTATTCCTAAGGTTCAAACGGGATTTTCTCGATACCACATTTCTGTTGAGTTTGCTCGTAGTGTCAATTTCAATACTCATAGCACCAATCACATACTCATGGAATAATTAAGGCATCATTCATAATAAAAATGTAAGCATTTAAACACATGGTACAACATCACATTAATTATATATACTTACCATGCATTCAATATCAAGCATTTAAAGTATGGTACATGTTGCATAATTTGCAAATGAACTTACCTTAGAACTAAATGATAGAAACGAGCCTAATCCTCGTAAACTTTATTTTTCTCTCGATCAAGACCCGAATCACGTTTTTCTTGATCTATAATGCCAAATTTAACTTGTTCAATACACACATTATTCATATCAACCCATAACACATACTTTGGTAAAATTACCCTTTTACCCTTAACTTTTCACTTATTTACACTTTAGTCCCTAGGCTCGTAAAATGAAGTGCATGCATTTTCTTAGTTACCCAAGCCTAGCCGATTCATATTCCAACTCATATCAGCCCATATTTCTCATTAAAACATATTTCTACTACGCATTTCTTCATCTTTTATAAATAAGTCTTTTTAACCATTTTCACTAGAAATCACTTAGTAAAAGATGTTAAACATACATCAAACTTTCATAATCTACCATGAAACATCAAAATAAAACCATGTCACACATGGGTCAAATTTCATACATGAACCCAGGCTCAAAATAATGGTAGAAATAGCTAGATCGGTTGATGACAACTTCAATATTGTAAAAAATATTAAAAACGGGGCTTGGGAGCACTTACAATCAAGCTTGAAATGTTGAAAACCCTAGCTATGGAGACTACCCAAATTTTAGCACCCTTAGGAGAAGATGGACATCATTTTTGGTTGATTTTTCCATTTTTATTCTTTTATTAACCAAATGACCAAAATGCCCTTAAGGCCTTTCTTTCAAAATTTTCCTATTCGTGCCCATTTTTGTCCAAAATTTTAGAACTTGGTTAAATTTCTATTTAAGGACCTCTAAATAATAATCCAATGCAATTTCATGCTTGAAGCATCTAGAACACAAGTTTTACAACTTATTCAATTAAGTCCCTAAAGTCAAATTGCACATCTTAGGCATAGAATTTCTTCATGAAATTTTCACACAAACATACAATCATGTCATGGATCATCAAATAATCATAAAATAATCATTTCTATTTTAGATTTGTGGTCTCAAAACTATTATTCTAATTAAACCCTAATTCAAGATGTTATAATTATGACCATGGTTTAAGTGATCTTGAAGTTATATTTTATTGGTTAAATATGTAATTTGGTAAATAAACTTAACATAAATGAAACCAAAACCAAAATTTTGTTTTATCATCATCATTTAACATAAATTAAAGAAGAAGAGGAAGCTTTTATACTCATCTGGGGTTCGGCCAACTCTTTTCTTGATTAAGGTACAGTTTTAGCTTAGTTTTTTTATGATTTCTATGTTTTTGTGATCGTTGCTTCGTATTCTAGCTAGCCCATACCCTAATTTCTGAATTTGGTTGATGAATTTATGATGTGCCATTGTTGATAGCTTGATATTTTTGAATGTTGATGATGGAAAATGAATAGTTGTTGAAAGATTAATATGTTTTGTTAAGTAATTTCTGATAAAAATGCATATTAGGTATTAATTTGTGAAAAGGTAAAAATGTGTAGTTAAATGTACGAAATGTTGATAAATATGGGCTATTAGGGGCTTAAGGGCAATTCAGCCAAGCATGGAATATTGAGATTTTGTGTAATTTGTGTTTTAATCAAATAAGGACTAAATTGAATAAATGTGGAACTTTAGGGCCAAAGTGTAAATTGGCTTAAATACTGAATTGAATGAATCAATGAATAAATGAGTTAATTTTGAATTCATATAGATCCTGAAAGAAAGAAATCAGATTTAGATAGGGGGAAATCGAAGGTTATTGAGTAGTCGACCCGTTACGTCAATCCTTAATACAAGGTAAGTTCATATGCAAATAAATACCTTTAAATTGAATTATATATGTTTATTTGACATTGAATTGCAATGGACATTGAACGAGTAAATACAAGTAAGAATCGACGAAGTTACAATATCCAAAAGTCCCGTACGAACCTTAGGAATAGTATAGGATATAAATGTCATGACATTAGGATTACCGAGATGTGATTACATGTAAGACCATGTCTAGGACATTGGAATTTTATTGTGATTGCGTGTAAGACCATGTCTGGGGCATTGGCATTGTTATATGATTTCGTGTAAGACTCTATCTGGGATAGTGGCATCGATATGTGATAACATGGAAGAACATATCTGGGATATGGCATTGTACGAGATATATGTGACTTCCAAGTATCCTTAAAGATTTCGAATGGTTCAATAGGCAAAGTCAAGTTAAGAAAGAATGTGTGAATGAGCTATGTGACTCAGGTACATACGATATTCATACGAGTATTAAAGAGGGAAGTATTTGATGAAATTACATGTGAATTTGAATAAGTATTAATTGAGAAAGGATTATGTATCTATATGTTCTTACTTATATTTTTCCTATTGATGGAAATGATGTTGATTCATGTGGTAATTTATTTGTGTATGGCTTACTAAGCTTTTTAAAGCTTACTTTGTGTGTGTTTTCCCTATTTTATAGATAATCAAAGCTAGCTCAGACTCGAGGATCATCACGAACATCGTCACACTATCGATCAACTTGTTGGTACTTTTGGTGCTTTGTAAATATGGTATATGGCATGTATAGGCTAGTGAGTTGATGATAAGTTTTGAGATATGATATTAGCCATGTGTGTAGGCTTGTGAAATGATGTAAATGTTGGTGTGTATGGCCATTTAAGTTGGTTTGAATTAGGTGTTTGGTAAGTAATACATAATGTATAAGTTGCCTTATGTTTTGATATGTTTTGTATGGTTATATGATTGCTCAAGTAGCTTGTTGTCATTTGGTAAGCTAATGCTTGAAAGATTATATGTTATGGCTTGATTTTGAGATGATGAAATGGTATGTTTTGAAGTAGGAAATAGATGGTAAGATGATGAGGAAATGCATTTAGAAGTTATGTAAGCTTGATGATTTTGGCATATTGATTTGGTATGTTTTGGCTATGGATTTGAGTAGTTAAGAGGATGGTTTATAAATGGCATGAAATGTGTATGAAATAGCATGTTTTGGTTGCCTATTAATGTATTGTATTGGTACAAATGTTGTGGTTTAGGTATGCTTGAAAAAGGGTGAGAAGTGTGGCTTCAACCAAGCCTATTTTCACTCCACACGACCGAGCACATGAGCGTGTGGCTTGACCGTGTGTGACACATGATCTTAGTACACGGTCATGTGTCCCCTGGGGTAGCCCTTCGAATTAAGTCAGTATACCCTACAGGTTTGGTAGGGCCTAGACAGACGGGCGTCTCTACTAGCAGTGTGAGCCACACGGGTTGGCTCATGGGTGTGTGGTCGGCCGTGTGACCCAAGTCAGTAACCCCTCTAGATTCAACACGGCTTGGCACATGGGCGTGTCCTTAATTGTGTGGTGCAAGTCAGTATGTATTCCTTATTTCCACACGGTTTGTGACACGGACATATCTGGTGAACGTGTGACGCATACGGCCTATTCACATGGGCGTGTGACCCTTGTATGTTGGAAAAATTTTCTAAATTTCCCAAAGTTTTCAAATGTTATCGGTTTAGTCCCGAACCTATTCCAAGCATGTTTTAAGGTCTCGTAGAGCCTTATAAGAGACAATTTTATTATATTAGATTGATATTTATGTGAAATTGAATCATGGACGAGAAATGTATATTATATGTTGCGCTTAGATCAGTAATGCCTCGTAACCCTATCCAGCAAAGGATACGGGTTATGGGTGTTACATTTTATTGGTAACAGAGCTTCGGTTTAGTCAATTCTAGGACTAACGTTGTGATATCCTGAATTAGGGCCTAACAAAATAGTGATTTCGGGACCACAAATCGGAGATAGAATTAATTATTTTATGATTATTTTGAGGTCTATGATATGATTGCATGATTGTGTGAAAATTTCGTGAAGAAATTTTATGCATAAAGTGCTTAATTTGAAGTTAAGGACTAAATTGAATAAGTTACAAAACTTGCATTCTAAAAGTTTCTAGTATGAAATTGCTTTGAAATATTAATTAGGGTTTCAACACTTTTAAGCCTTGATTGTAAGTGATTTCTATGCCCATTTTTAATGTTCTTTACATTTTTGAAATTCTCGTAGCTCGGTTTACCTATTTCTACCAATATTTTGAGCTAGGGTTTATATTTAAAATTTTACCCATGGATGATATGTATGAATTTTGATGTTTTATGGTAGAATATGAAGTTTGAGATTGTGTTAAACAACTTTTGCTAAGTGATTTCTCATAAAAACGAGTAAAATGACATAATCGGTAAAAATACCTATTCATAAGTACATGTTAGAGTGTGAATTTGATGTTGCTATAGAAGGGAAAAATGATCAGCATGTCATAAAACATAAGAAAATAGGATGAGGTTTAATTTACGAGCCTTGGGGAAAAAGTGTAAATATGTGAAAGTTTAGGGGCAAAATGGTAATCTTGCCAAAGTTCGTACTAGGGGTTGTTTTGATGAATGTGTGTATTAAATAAATTAATTTGGTATTATAGATCAAGAGAAAAGAGATTCGAGTCAAGATCAGGGGAAAAATAAAGTTTACGAGAAATAGGCTCAACTATTTTCATTTTGTATCGAGGTAAGTTCATATGTAAATATTGTAATATAACCATTATTTTAAATCATTTAATGCTATTTATACGATATTATGATTTTTATCATGCAATTCTATGCTTTGTGGTCATTGTTGGACAACATGCAAAAATTTTATGAATTATGTGAAAAATGTGAAAGACTACCGAAGTATCATCATTTGTATTCCAAGGAGAATGGTAAAGGAGTACGAACGAGGAAAATCCCGTTGAACCTTAGGAATAGATTAGGATATTTGGGCATCCGTACTCGTTAAGTTGAGTCCGAGTTCACTTATGGATGCGAACGTCCAAGCTCGTTGAGTTGAGCCCGAGTTCGTGAGATGTAACTAGGCATCCAAGCTCGTTGAGTTGAGTCCGAGTTCACTTATGGATGCGAACGCCCGAGCTCGTTGAGTTGAGTCCGAGTTCGCTTATGGGCGGGTTACATGGTAGCTTGGCTACATATGTGGCACTTATGTGTAGACTTTCCATGTATCCGAGTTATATTCCAATGTGTTCAACGGGTAAAATTCTAGTGAAATGGAAGAATACTCAAGATGCAAGTGACGTATTGGTAAGTGTTGTGGAATGGGCACTTTGGGCAGGTATGTACTTAACCCTCGGGTTGAGACTTGATACGACAACAATAATGTAGTAAGAGAATGAATGATGAATAGAAATATGACATATGTTTTGGTGATATTATACTAATGTTGGCTGGTATAATTGCTTTGTTAAGTTATTTTTTATTTTCATGTGAACTTACTAAGAATTTATGCTTACTCCCTCCCTTCCACTCCTTGTAGTTTTGACAAGCCAGTTTGGAGATCAGGACGGTCAGAGGCACGCTCACACTATCAACGGACCATCTTGGTACGGTGGCTTGCATGTTTTGGGAATATGGCATGTATAGCATTATAATCCTTTTGTGTATATAATATTATGATATAGATCATGGATGGCATGGAAATGTTTGAGAATGATTAGCTATTGGATTGGCTAATCAAGATTATATTTGATAACACGTATGCTTTATGTGCTAACTAACCTATGGAAATCCATAAAATGGTGAAATTGGCTATAAAACGGAATCCCATAGCAGCAGTGACGTGAGTTTGAAAAATCACTAAAAATAGTAGAGATAGAATTAGATGATTAAGAAAACATTGAATTGAATCTTAATGAATCTATTTTCATGTGCAAGAAACAAAATAGGTAAAAGAGTTGTATTTTATGAAATATTTACGTTTTGGTGAAACAGGGTCAGAGCAATTTCTGAATCCCCTGTTCTAAATTTAAAAATTCACCATAAATTGTAAAAAAACAATTAGGAGTTGTACCTTACATGTATGAAATCCTTATTGAGTATAGTGTTGTTAGAAACAAACGCCATAGTCACTGAAACTCTCGACACGGAGATATCTGATTCGTAATACAAAGGGGTCAGAGTAGTCGACCCTGAAACAGGGGAGACTTTAACTAATAAACTGTACTAATTTGCCCAACCAAAAATTCTAGAAAAAATTTCGTATATATATATGAGTATATTTTTAGGGAAAAATTACGGAATTGGATTTTGAGTTTCGTAACTTCAAATATGGATTTTTTAGCGACTGTGACGCAGTTAGCCAGCTTGTCTGGAAATTCTAAAATAAATTGTTTGAGCTGTTTAATTAATGAATTAAGTCCGTTAACACCTCGTGCTCGACTCCGGCGATGGTATCGGGTACGGGGGCATTACATTTGGTGGTATCAGAGCTATGGTTTAGTCGGTTCTCAGACTAACCTAGCATGTGTAAGAGTCTAGCTATACATGCCACGGATCCGTGATAGTGTGATGCCTCCCGACGTGTATGAGCATCGTCTTGTTTAGACAGAGGTACTCTCCAACTGAGCTGCACTGACCATGTTCAATGTGATGCAAAGGTGTTTGAATAAAATTACGATTATGGTGAGTCTCGATTCAGAAAAGTATGAATAAAGGTTTATGATATATATATGTGATAACACGTGAGATGAAAGTTCATGTTGTGATAAATATCCATACTTGGTTAATGCTCATATGATGTAGTGCACTTGGCTTACTTGATAAGATAAACGGGATAACGAGAAATTCATAGAGGTATGAGTAAAGGTTCCTAATATCATAATATGAATGAAAATGTCATTGCCTTGATTGAACGTTGAATGTTGATGAATGTCAATGATATTTTTTATGAGATAAATGATTATAATGAAATGAATTTATTTATGTTAAATTGTTTGGACTAAATTATATGATTTTAATGATATGTATATGATGATGCACGAAATGAAAGTTGCGATTGTGATGCAAATATCTATGTTTGTTTAGCCCTTATATGATGTCATGAGTATGATTTGTTTGAGGAAATGAATGGATAAGTCAAGCTGTCCAAAAAACATAGGATGCATGCATAAGTATACTTGTCTAAATGGGATAATTAGAAAATTTTTGTAAAGCAACATGAATAATGCATTGCCTGAATGAATGATATGATTTTGATGATGTTGTTATGATGATGGAAATTGTGTCATATGTATATGTATAAGAAACTCGAGTCAGAGGCCGTACAACCCCTCCCCCTTACCGAAGTGGAGCTTATAATGGAATTTCATGAGATTTGTACTGAATAAGTTTTCTGTTGAGAAACCAAAGAGTTCAATGATAGAATAATCATAAACATGATTAGAGACTGAGAATGAGTTGGTAAATAAAGTTAGAGCTAGAAAAGTACTAGGTTGATATAAAGATTATTGGAGCTATGCACTATCCCAGTTAAAGAATGAATTTACTTTGGTAAATTGAATTACTCAGGTACAAGGTTGAGAAAAGTGTAAATCAAAATTTATTCAGAACTGGTCTTCTTTAGTGAAAGGTCTAATATGAAATTTTTGATGGCAGAACTAGTTGTGGGAAATGATATTTGAAATGTGTAATATCTGAGTGTGACAGTTACGGCTGGACAGATTTAATAGTTTCTTCTGAGAAGTTTTATGTATTTATCCGTTCTCAGAAAAAAAAATTCTATGGCTGTTGATCTTTTGAAGAAATTCTTGTTATATAGGAATGTTTTCTAGTCCTGGTGTTAGATGGATGCATTGGTAGTCCGACTGGTTTATAATTAGTATTACTATATTTCCTTGGGCATTTTATTACATTTCGTCTGATAAGAATTGATGAGAGGATATGTATGATATTATGATACTGTTTGTTCTACTTAATGCTCCATTTGATATATATGTATGGGAAGATACATTGTTCTTGTTATATTTGATTCTAGTGGGATTAAATGATGTTTTCTTCTGGACTCCTTTTCTCTGAGGAATTTTTGAGATCTTCTATATTTTCCTATGAGTTTGGTTTTCGATTTTCTGACATAGTATCGTATCTTAGGTTTCTTTATTCTGGACTTCTTTATTCTAGGTTTCTCAATCTTGGATTTCTTTATTCTGTTTTCTTATTATCTTTACTCCATAATTTTTCAATTATGACTTATGTTCGAAGTTCGTTCTTCAGCTCGTGATAATCATGACAAGCATGACTATACTTCTGATTTGATCTTGGTAATGTGGTGATTTTACTATTGGAATTTCTCAAAATTTCGTGTAAGGATTTGACAACAGTAAAGGCATAAGTGATAAAAGTGTGAGTTTCAATCGGTATGGTGGATTACTTCTCTCAAGTAAGTCAATTCTAATTAATGACTTCAATTGAGATATTTTGGTTACTTGAGCTAATGCAATTGAGATGGTTTTGATTAGCATAAGAAATGAATAATAAAGGGCTGCATGATGAATTGTTTAGTAACTAGAAGAAAGAAATACTTGAAATGTCATTCAACGGTGTTTAGATCGGCTCGGGTGTTTAATTTGTGTGAATTATTTATTTGAAAGATTTCATATGACAATTATGTCAGGATCATTTTTTTCAAGCCTGATAATAGAGTTTCATTTCTTTACGAGTAACAGGCAAATAGTCTGAACGAGAAGTGTATATCTCTTAGAAAATTTTGATATGAGTTGAGGCACTAAGAATGATAAAGTTTTCATCTTACGAAAGCTGAAAAATTTATTACATGTTAGCAAGGTTTGGACAGATGAGAATATCGCTAACCAAAACGTCTGAACTGGACTAGTCTGCATTGAGTAAATATTTCCTAATTTTCAGTAATGCACTTTGTATGAATAGTGATATGTTTCATGAAAATAAGGTAATGTGATAGTTTGGAGCATTTGATGTCACAAAAAATTTGAGTTGTTGATGGGGTTAAAGCCGAGTATCAGGATCTACCAGAATTATCTTTGCCAGTATTGATATTAGGATGAAAATGAGAGATTATTTTCGAGGCTATATCAGAATTATTTCCGTAGCGGAAAGAGGAAAATGTGATAGTGAGTAGTAAACTAAAAGAGTACAGTGAGGATCAACTTCTGATGTTGAATTTTAGATTGGATCTGATTCATGGTATTATTATTCCGAGGCTTATACAGAAATAATTGTATGAAGCTTACAGTGAAAATTTCCCTATTCATTCAGAGAGTAATGACGTGTACTGTAATTTGATTCAGGTGTTATTGGATTGTGATTTATCGATGATGAAAATTTGTATAATTATTTTGGAAGAGTGCAGGTCCCTTTGATTGTTGGATATCTTGGAATTCTAGTCTCCATTAACCAAATTGAGATCTGGGTTTTATGTCAAGATGACAAGAGAAACTGAGAAGGGTTGAAAATTTAAGAACAATTTAGAGATGAGTCCGTAGGCTTTCAGAATATATGAGAAATTAAAGAGATCTATTGGAGGCACCGCCTGAGTGAAAGTTCTTCGGCACCGAATATGAAATTGAGGAATCTAAATGAAGACCACTTTTTCGGTAAGATTTTTGAGGACGAAAATCCCTAAAGGGGGGAGAGTTGTGATATCCCGAATTAGGGCCTAATCGGAATAGTGGTTTTGGGACCAAAAATCTGAGATAAAATTAATTATTTTATGATTATTTTGAGGTCTATGATATGATTTCATGATTGTTTGAAAATTTCGTGAAGAAATTTTATGCATAAAGTGCTTAATTTGAAGTTAGGGACTAAATTGAATAAGTTACAAAACTTGCATTCTAGAAGTTTCTAGTATGAAATTGCTTTGAAATATTAATTAGGAGGTCTTAAATAGAAATTTGACCAATTTCTAAGTTTATGGACAAAAATTGGACATGGATGGAATTTTTGAAAGTTTAGTAAGGAAGGGCATTTTGGTCATTTGAATATTAAATGAAATAAAAAGGGAAAAATAACACAAAAATGATCATCTTCTCCATAAGTTGCTGCCAAATTTTGCTCTCCACCATAGCTAGGGTTTCAACACTTTTAAGCCTTGATTGTAAGTGATTTCTATGCCCATTTTTAATGTTCTTTACATTTTTGAAATCCTCGTAGCTCGGTTTACCTATTTCTACCAATATTTTGAGCTAGGGTTTATATTTAAAATTTTACCCATGGATGATATGTATGAATTTTGATTTTTTATGGTAGAATATGAAGTTTGAGATTGTGTTAAACAACTTTTGCTAAGTGATTTTTCGTAAAAACGAGTAAAATGACATAATCGGTAAAAATACCTAATATTCATAAGTACATGTTAGAGTGTGAATTTGATGTTGCTATAGAAGGGAAAAATGATCAGCATGTCATAAAACATAAGAAAATAGGATGAGGTTTAATTTACGAGCCTTGGGGAAAAAGTGTAAATATGTGAAAGTTTAGGGGCAAAATGGTAATATTGCCAAAGTTCGTACTAGGGGTTGTTTTGATGAATGTGTGTATTAAATAAATTAATTTGGTATTATAGATCAATAGAAAAGAGATTCGAGTCGAGATCGAGGGAAAAATAAAGTTTACGAGGAATAGGCTCGACTATTCTCATTTTGTATCGAGGTAAGTTCATATGTAAATATTATAATATAACCGTTATTTTAATTCATTTAATGCTATTTATACGATATTATGATTGTTATCATGCAATTCTATGCTTTGTGGTCATTGTTGGACAACATGCAAAAATTTTATGAATTATGTGAAAAATGTGAAATACTACCGAAGTATCGTCATTGGTATTCCAAGGAGAATGGTAAAGGAGTACGAACGAGGAAAATCCCGTTGAACTTTAGGAATAGATTAGGATATTTGGGCATCCGAACTCGTTGAGTTGAGTCCGAGTTCACTTATGGATGCGAACGTCCGAACTCGTTGAGTTGAGTCCGAGTTCATGAGATGTAACTAGGCATCCGAGCTCGTTGAGTTGAGTCCGAGTTCACTTATGGATGCGAACGCCCGAGCTCATTGAGTTGAGTCTGAGTTTGCTTATGGGCGGGTTACATGGTAGCTTGGCTACATATGTGGCACTTATGTGCAGACTTTCCATGTATCCGAGTTATATTCCGATGTGTTCAACGGGTAAAATTCTAGTGAAATGGAAGAATACTCAAGATGCAAGTGACGTATTGGTAAGTGTTGTGGAATGGACACTTTGGGCAGGTATGCACTTAACCCTCGGGTTGAGACTTGATACGACAACAATAATGTAGTAAGACGATGAATGATGAATAGAAATGTGATATATGTTTTGGTGATATTATGCTAATGTTGGTTGGTATAATTGCTTTGTTAAGTTATTTGTTATTTGCATGTGAACTTACTAAGCATTTATGCTTACTCCCTCCCTTCAACTCCTTTTAGTTTTGACAAGCCGGTTTGGAGATCAGGACGGTTGGAGGCACGCTCACACTATCAACGGACCATCTCGGTATGGTGGCTTGCATATTTTGGGAATATGGCATGTATAGCATTATAATCCTTTTGTGTATATAATATTATGATATAGATCATGGATGGCATGGAAATGTTTGAGAATGATTAGCTATTGGAGTGGCTAATCGAGATTATATTTGATAACACATATGCTTTATGTGCTAACTAATCTATGGAAATCCATAAAATGATGAAATTGGCTATAAAACGGAATCACACAACAGCAGTGATGTGAGTTTGAAAAATCACTAAAAATAGTAGAGATAGAATTAAATTATGAATAAAATATGGAATTTAATATTAATGAATCTATTTTCATTTTAAAGAAACAAAATAGGTAAAAGAGTTGTATTTTATTAAATATTTATGTTTTGGTGAAATAGGGCAGAGCAATTTCAAAATCCCCTATTCTAAATTTAAAAATTCACAATAAATTGTAAAAAACCAATTAGGAGTTATACCTTACATGTATGAAATCATTGTTGAGTCTAGTTTTTTTAGAAATAAACGGCATAGTCACTGAAACTCTGGACACGGAGATATCTGATTCGTAATACAAAGGGGTCAGAGTAGCCGAACCCTGAAATAGGGGAGATTTTAACTAATAAACTGTACTAATTTGCTTAACCAAAAATTATAGAAAACATTTCGTAAGTAGATATATGAGCATATTTTCAGGCAAAATTTACGGAATTGGAGTTCAAGTTTTGTAACTCGAGATATAGATTTTTTAGTGACTATGATGCAGTTAGCCAGCTTGTCTGGAAATTCTAAAATAAATTGTTTGAGCTGTTTAATTAATGAATTAAGTCCGTTAACACCTCGTGCTCGACTCCGGCGATGGTATCGGGTACGGGGGCATTACAAACTTAGCGTGTAATAGTCTAGCTATACATGTCATATATATATAAATTGTGATAGTGTGATGATTCCTGACAACTTAAAGTGTGTTTTCATATAGTAAATGGATCTTGATCGAGCTTTAGCTGATGATGTGGAAGGTAATGCACCTACTACTGCTCATGGGGCAGTGCCGGCTAATTCTAGTCTGATTTCAAGTAGTTAAGAGGGAGAGGCTAAGCAAGCCTTTTTTCAACATGATGAGTGAGTGGTTCTTGGAGTTCGTTCGAATGAATCTGGCTACTCAACAACCTTCACCCCCACGTGTCCCTCAAAAAAACCCTGCTATTCCTCAAGTTATAGATTTAGCACGATTGAACAAGCCGCCAGTGGATAAGATTCAGAAACATGGGGTTGAGGAGTTTCGAGCTACTATTGATGATGATGCTGAGAGAGTTGAGTTCTAGCTCGAGAACACGATCAGAGTATTTGATGAACTGTCTTGTACTTCTGATGAGTGTATCAAATGTGTGTTATCTTTACTTAAAGATAATGCATACCATTGGTGGAAAACGTTGATATCCGTGAAGAACAAATTACCTGGGAGTTCTTTCAATCCGAGTTCTAAAAGAAGTATATAAGTCAACGATTTCTCAATCAGAAGCATAAAGAGTTTCTAGAATTGAAACAAGGCCGAATGACTATCACTGAGTACGAAAGAGAATTCGTACATTGAAGCAAGTATGCTCGAGAATATGTGTCGACTGAGGAGATCATGTGTACACGGTTCGTTGATAGACTGAACGAGGATATAAAACTACTAGTAGGAATTCTAGACACTACAGCAAAACAGGTTTTTAGCGGCGTTTGAATGAAAAACGCCACTAAAGAACGAGCATTAGCGGCGCTTTTTAAAAAGGCCGCTATATGTACACCTTTAGCTGTGCTTTTTAGAAAACGCTGCTAATGCTTGATCTTTAGCGGTGGTTTTGAAAAAACGCCGCAAAAAAAAAACACAACGCCGTCGTTATGTATTGAGCCTTTGGTGGCTTTAGCGGCGCTTTTTAAAAACGCCGCTAATGCTTGATCTTTAGCGGCATTTTTTTAAAACGCCGCAAATTAATTTTGTAAAATGCCACGCAAATTAATTTTGTAAAACGCCATCGTTTTGTATTGAGATTTTAGTGGCTTTAGCGACGCTTTTTAAAAACGCCGCTAAAGATCGAGTATTAGCGGCGCTTTTTTAAGAAACGCCGCTATAAGTGCACCTTTAGCAGCGCTTTTTAAAAAATGCCGCTAATGCTCGATCTTTAGCGGTGTTTTTTGAAAAACGCTACAAAAATGAAAAAAATTAAAATACTATTATTTAAAATAATTTTAAAGATTTTTGGTATATGACTAATTATTTTTTAATTTATATGTTAAATATTTTCTTATATAATTGTAAAAGAGATAGTATTAATTTTAAAATATTGAATTAATTATCATTATAGTTTAGGGTTTACGGTATATGGTTAAGGGTTTAATGTTTATGAGTTACTGTTGTACGGTTTATGGATTATGGGTTTAGGGATTATGGTTTATGGTTTATGGGTTAAAGGTTAGGGTTTAAGTTTTAAGGGGTTGGGGTTTAAGGTTTAGGGGTTAATGGTTTATGTTTTATGGTTTAAGGTTTAGGGGTTAGGGGTTAGGAATTTAGGGATTTAGGATTTAGATTAATTAGTGTTTTTTAATTTATATATTAAATAATTTCTTATAAAATTGTAAAAAAAGATAATATTAATTTTAATATATTAAAATTATGATTATAGTTTAAATTATTTAAGAGATAATAGTTAAACTTTATATATATTAAATGGTTTAGGATTTAAGATTTGTTAAATGATGAAATTTTTTACAATCAATTAATGCTTTTATATTTATAACTATTTAATCTAAACCATTTGATATATTTAAATATTAGATTTAAAAAAAACATTGATAAATAAATAAATAAATAAATAAAGGTAACAGATCATTGATATAGATAAGTAACTATCTATTTTGGATAGGACCAGATTATAACAAATAAAAATGAAATACAAAAACTAAAATCATTCCACACCGAATTCTAGCAAAATAGTTATATTTTAGTTAGGAAGAAATATCTCTAATGAAATGGAGATTAGATCGAAAAAAATAATATAAAATCATGATTAACCTCTCAATCTTTAATAGAAATTTGATATGTGAGAGATTGACTACTTACATTAGATTATTTTAACTTAATAATTAACTATAGCCATTTAATTATTTGTTTTCTTATTAAAATACACGATATTTATTTTCAGAGTACTTGATTTTTTATTTATAAAAACCAATTTATAAAAAATAGTAATAATAAATATTTTATAAAATTATTTAACTAATAATTTTTAACAGATAAAATAAAAAACTTTTAGCAGAACAAAACGAGGCCATTTTATTTAAAATGAAATGATTTTTACAACGTTTTTTATAAAAACGCCACAAAAAAATCATCTCAAAAAGGCGTGATTTTATTCCCAAATTTTCACCCTCTGAAACCCCTAATTTTTTCCCCTAAAATCAATATCCTCAAAACACCCCCAATCTCATCCCTCCATTTCTCTTTTCAATCAAGAAACTCTCTAGCAGCAGTCTTGATTTAGATTCCAGTTAGACTCTGAGATAGAAGAGATGGCAGTGAACCAGACGGCGGCGTTGAAGGTGGGGCTCTGAGATAGAAGAGATGACAGTGAACCAGACGGCGGCGTTGAAGGTGGGGTTGTGTCTATTGGCATTTCATGGAAGGATTAGTAGCCTTCAGCCACACTTCCAACACTTGCCCACCTTGCCTTTGCGATTTCTCTTCTCAGCCTCTTCTCATAATCCCTGAAGGTATTCTCAGATCTGGCTCGATCTTATCTCCTTCTTTCTTGTTTCCGTTAATTGATTTTTTTTGGCGTTAAAAGTTAAGTCAAACATAAACAGTATTCATATATAGGACCCATAAACTACCTTTGGGACTTTGGTCGTTCGAATGGGATAACCACATTGAACAAACACTGTTGAATTTTTGTTCTCAATACCTTTTGTGTTATTTACTCTTATAACAAATTTCAAAGTACAAATAATGATCCAAACTTGTCAAATATGATTATCCCACTAATTAGGTTAAGATTATTACCTTTTCGGATACAAACCAAATTTATATATTTTTAATATCAAACCCAACTTTCCTTAGGTTATTTTTTCGCAGCCTATGAAGTTTAGTAGCTTTCATTGTTTTAATTAAACTAATATGTTATCTAGAACTCGATCATAATGAGTCTGTCTTCTTTTTGAAGTGGCTACATAATTTATTTAATCTCCTTCAAATTTATCCTACTTTTCCAACTAAGTCTATGTGAATATTTGGACAAAACCAGAGATCTTAGTATGTGTATTTAAATTGTTCACCATACCCAATTATTAAGGGTATACTAAGCATGTGAGTACATACATTATCCCCACAAATTTCAACTTCCAAGACCTATTTCTGATATAAATCCAAGAAAAGAATAGCATAATAAATAGTATAGTGGTAAATTATTAGGAAAAGAAAGAAAAGCATTTCTATTTTCGAGATCCAAGTACATATTTATAACTCATTTCTGTCCTCTTCAATCTTGATTTGTCAACATCATATATTGGAAGAGTGAATGCCATGACCTTCTACCTAAATGATAAACAAAAATTCAATTAGGAATTGTGCATAAATCAAGGCAAACAATTGACAAATGGGCTTGTCCAACTCTCTGTTACTAGTTTTAATAGTGTTTTATTCATCAAAAGGTTTGTCTGATATTGTAACCCAGCTATTTTGAAATCTCAACCACCTTGTTGGGTAACTGGAAGCTTAATGTTGAATAAGATCAGTTAAAAAGGGATCGCCATTTTCTTAATTTGACTTAACTTTGCATCCTTTTTTGCAAGTACTGAAATTTCTCGTTAATTGATTCTTTTTGGTGTTAAAAGTTTCATGATTGATGAAATGGTTACGTGAAATCTAATTTGGAAATTCTTCTATTGATAGAATACCCTTAATGGCTTTCTTTTCACAGCAATTTACTCTCATATGGTATTTATTTAGTTATTTATTGTTTTATTTTATTACAGTATCTTCTGGTCAAGTTTGCAAAAATGATTAGTGTAACTGTATCTAAGTTTTGGAGGCCGGATGTCACTCATGTGATTGCCTCTACAAATGAGAATGGTGCATGCACTAGGACACTTAAAGTTCTCATGGCCATTTCAAACGGGAAGTGGGTTCTTAAATTAAATTGTGAGTTCGTTGTTCTTTTCCTGTTTTAGAAGGTAGAACTTGCTCTTTCTCTGTATATCTGTATTGTAATAGTCATATGAGCTCTTTTGAGTTTGGCAGCAACTAATTGAACTTGGATGGGGCATTTTCATCATTACATGAGCAAAGTTATTTTTTGACTTGTACAATACCATTATAACAGCCATGAACTGGAATTACATGTGATATTAGTAACTTGTACCAGCCCTTAAGGCTTCGACTTTACTTAAAACAGGAATTACATGTGATCTTTGGCAATTTTGCCCAGCAGAATTAAGCTAATTTTATGGTTTTATCTTTAATTAATGCAGGACTGAGCAATGCTTTCTTTACAGCTCAGTTTCCTGATTCTTTGTCATGGATGGATGTATTTATTGGAATATGGGACTAAGTAACTTAATACAAAGAAATTTTACATTTGTTTTTCTATGCCTTTTAAATCACCTCTAATTTTATTATACAAAGAATTAGTAACTTAATACAAAGAATTTGTGGAAGTTTTAGTTGGTGTTGGTTCTACTCGTATTAGGGATCTGTTTAAGAGAGCCAAGGTGATAATGCTATAAGTTTCTTATATTTGATTGCTAAGGCAGCATGTAGCTGTAAATTGTTGGGCATATGATAATAATTAGGGAACAGATAAAATGTTACAGATGGTTGGGCCACCTATAAATCAGCTTGCTGTATTTTCTGTGTTATTTTTTTTATGTTATAAGTACAGATTCCTTTTATTTTATTTACAGATATTTGGTTGTGCTATGTACTTTGTGTAATTTGTTGAGAAATTCTTATCTTTTGCAGGTAAATAAGCCATCAGTTATATTCATTGATGAAATTGATGCTTTAGCAACTAGGCATGATAATCTTGTTGCTACTCCTATCCCTTCTTTTTTTAATGCAAGAATTTGTTGAAACCATACCATTTGTTGACATTTGAAGGTGAATGCTTTAGCAAATATAGTTTGCAACTAAGCATTAATATTTTGCATCTAATTTAAATCAAGTGATTGGAAATGGAAATATAGTTACCTTGGTTATCTTTTATGGTATTTTATAAGACACTGAGAATGGGCTACATTCGGTACCTTTTACAGGCCAATTATCATTGCAATTATGAGTAGGAAGATAACTATAGATGAATTTAGTGGAGAGGAGAAAAACATAGGTGCCTTTAAGATCATATGTAAATGATTTTCTCTCTTTCTTTCTATCTGATCAGACGTCAGGGGATTTTCAAGGAAACAACAGACCACCTGTATAATGCAGCCACTCAGGAGTGGGAAACTACTTTGAATTAGCTACTAATAGAGCTTGATGGGTTTGATACTGGCAAAGGTGTTATATTTTCGACTGCTACAAATCGTAGAGATTTGTTAGATCCTGCACTTCTCAGGCAAGGTCGTTTTGTTCGCGAGGTTAATTTCCATCACTTGAATAGCAGATCTAATTAGGTAATATATCTCATTAATACAAAAATATATTTGAATCACTTTATCACCCATCACTTGATCTAATTAGTTAATAGCAGATCTAATTAGCTAATTTCCATCACTTGAATAGCAAATTTTATTATATTACATTTTTTAGTTTTAAATTTTTCATGAAATTATAATAATTTAATAAAAACATTTTTTACCCATCGATTATCATAATGTATTTAGTTAAACAATCAGTAAATATTAAAATGATAACAAGTGGGGAGTCTGACATATTATCTTTTTATTGTAAAATATGCATATGTATAATTAATAAACACTTCTCTATTTAATTAAAAAAAATAAAAATAGTGGCCAAATAAAATACTATAAGGTAATACTCATGACTCTTAAAATATGTGAAAATAGAATAAATTATCTTAAAAAAGGCTATAGTCATCACACAAATAATTTATTGATTCAATATATTGAATATGATTGATAATTTTGAATTAAGAAATCTAATAGATTATACAAATTTTTAAACACTCAAAATTATAATTACTAATTTGAAACTTTTGCTGTAGAGAAAATGAACAAATTAAACCTAGCAATCTATTTAATCACAACTTTAAACTTTTAATCCATTAATATAAAAACTGTACTAATTATAGTTAAAATACTAGTAAGGCATTTGTCATGTAATTTCATTATTTGGTTTCGAGGGATAAAAGATATTCTGGATTCCTATTTGACCTTTTCGGCATTTGTGCTAAATTTGTACCACCAGCCTTAATGGTCTCTCCCTTTCTTTATCATTTCTATGCTTGCTACTTAATTATCGAAAATGGGGTCACCAACAGACTCAGCCCTCGATCTCGATGAACAGATCTCGCAGCTGATGCAATGTAAGCCACTTTCAGAGCAGCAAGTACTTTTTTTTTTCATGATCTGTTTGTTTCTCAAGAAAGTATGGAAATTTTGAGCACTTAATTTAATTGTATAATTATTTTAATAGATTAGGCTATATTTGGCTGCGAAATGAATACCAAAACGATTTTGAATTGAATTTGTTTTAAGATATTATTCCAATAGCATTAGTTTCTATCGCCTTGTGAACTTTTAGTTATAATTAATGAAAAAAAATCAACTTTTTTCTCTCATCCATTAAAACATTTATATATTCTTTTGATTTATTTGATGTAGTTGATTTCGAAAGAACTTGATGTATTTGCACGAGAACTTTCGTGTGTTCGCTGCAAGACTTTTCTACGTTTTACTTGTATTGTTTTATTCTCAGCTTGATCAATAGAAGTCCTCATTTTTCTTCCCTATTTCATCTGGGTTATAATTGGTTGTAACTCTATTTTCATGTTATCTTGTTTAGGCCAGAGCATTATGCGACAAGGCATAAAATATGCATCTCAAAGACTAGATACATTTGCATGTGTTAGGTATAGAAAAAGGTGTTTCCATTTTGGTGTTAAGATTTTATGCAGTGTAGTTGCTTACTGCCTTACACTATGTTGTCCTTTTAGGCAAAATGGTTGAACAAGCAATTGACCAAATTATGGCCTTTTATTGTAGAGGTAAGATACTTGTTCATATATATATTTTTGCTATAAGATTCATAGTAGTTGCTGGTTATTTATTTCAAAAAGGCTGAGAGAGGCTTTTGTGTAACTGAGGTTTTCCACCTTAACAGATGAAATTTAGGCAGGTTGTTCAACTCTTTTGGTGCTTTCTGAAGTGAAAATAATTGAAATTGTTCTCCATGTAACTTACAATTTAGTATTTTTTTCATAGTAGATAAACTAGTATTAGACTATTGTGTTGGTTGTCCGCAATATTAAGCATTCTGAGCATCAATATATTTAGATATTTTGAGGTTTAAAATTGAACTCAGGGAAGAAATAAAGATAAAAACAACTAACATAGTGGATCAGGAAAATGTTTTGCCATGAGCTGCTTTCTATTTGACTTGTTGACATATCTAAATAATAGATTGTTTGAGGATAGGCCATGGATTTGGTGATATTTTTTATTTAAACTATGTAGGCTTTAGATGCAATGCCTGTACATGCAAAGGCACATGATTAATAACATGATCAATGACTTTTGTCGAAACAAATTCTAATTCTTGCATTATGGTGGCATTATTAAAAATTTATCTTTCCATATCATAATTCAAAGAGATCAGATAATGTGCTTTGACATATGTGGCTTTGAGGGTCGTATAAGTGATTTCCTTATTGGCCTGCCTTTGGCTTACAGGTGCATACTTTGGCTTTATGTTCCGGTGTTTTGGATTCTCTGGCGGTCGAATTGAAAGCATCAAAGGACTTCTCTAAGTTATATGCAGGCATTGCAATACTTTGGCTTCACATAAGCTTGAACCAGCCCTCCGTTGTATATTGTTTCTTCTTTTTTTTTTTATCTTTACCCTTTGATTAATGAGAGGTGGTGATGAATTGGCATTCTTTTCTCACTAGGATGAATTTTGTTTTAGAAATTGTAATACTTTGTGTGTTTGTGTGTGTTATTTTTTATGTATTAAATTACATATTGAATCATTGTTTATGTATTAAATTTAAATTCATTAACTTTTATATATAGTTTTGAAGTTTAAATTTTAATGGAAAATTTAATTTAATTAATATTTTTTATTTATCCTTAAAAGAATATAGTTTAAATTTCAAATTTTAAAAATTAAACATAATATAATATTTAAAGTAGAAATAAATATTATTTAATTAAAATAAAATAATTTTTTAAAAGGTTATGATTTTTAGCGGCGTTTGTGGGAAAAGCGCCGCTAAAGGTCATGACCTTTAGCAGCGTTTTTGGGGAAGCGCCGCTAAAATTCATGACCTTTAGCGGCGTTTGTGGGAAAAGTGCCGCTAAAGGTTATGACTTTTAGTGTCGTTTTTTCATAAACGCCACAAAATGTTAGCGGCGTTATCATTAACGGCGTTTTTTATGGCGTATGTAAAAGCGCCGCAAATAGTTTTAGCGGCGCTTATAAACGCCACTATAGGCCCAAAAAAATGCCGCTAAAAACCTGTTTTACTGTAGTGAGAGTTGAAAGAGTTTCTTGTTTTGGTTGAAAGGGCTTGTAAAGCCGAGGATCTTAGCAAAGAAAAGAGAAAAGCAGAATCAGAAGCTAGAGACTCAAGAAAAAGATCAATGAGTAAGCCGTATCAATCTTCATCAAAGAAATTTTGAGACTTGTTTAATCATTCTAATGCATCAGTGGGGCATTCAATCAGGGATCGTGAAAAGCATTCTATGAGTTCTAAAGCTCAAGCTACATCTATTGCTAGTGTTGATAGTGTAAGACAAAACTGAACCAAGTGTAACCATTGTGTACAATGGCATATCAGTGAGTGTAGATTGAATGATCGAGCCTATTTTAAGTGTGGATCATTAGATCATTTCATTCGTAACTGTCCTGAGTTCGCTGAGCAAGATACCGTACAAAACACGAGGCTAAGTAACACTACAGCTAGAGGTAGACCACCTAGAAACACAAGAAATGTGAGTGGTAGCCAAAGAGCGACTAAAGATTCTACTGTGAGGTCAGAGACCAGAGCACCTGCACGAGCCTAAGCTATTCACGCTCACGAAGAAACTTCATCTCTAGATGTTATTACGGGTACTTTCACTCTATATGATACTAAATTTATTGCATTGATAGATTCAGGATCAACCCATTCATATGTATGTGTGAATTTAGTATCCAGTAAGACTTTGCCTGTAGAGTCTACTGAATTTGTGATTAGAGTATCGAACCCTTTAGGCAAATATGTTTTGGTTGATCAAGTGTACAAGAACTGTTCATTGATGATTCAGGGTTTTTGTTTTCAAGCTGATCTGATGTTGTTACCATTTGATGAATTTGATATAATTCTGGGTATGGGTTGGCTAACGTTACATGATGCTATAGTAAATTGTAAACGAAAGACAATTGATCTGAGATGACAGAAAAATGAGATTATCAAAATTGAGTTAGATGATTTGAACGGTTTACTTGTAGTGATGCCATCAATGTTAGCTCAAAAATATGTGAGAAAGGGTTGCAAAGCTTATTTTACTTATGTGCTTGATACAAAAGTGACTGAAAAGAAGATCGAATCAGTGCCAATGTTATGTGAGTATCCGGATGTGTTTCCTGAAGAGTTATCGGGTTTACCACCGATCCGAGAGGTTGACTTTAGCATTGACTTATGCTAAGAATTACGCTAATATTGATAGCTCCGTATAGAATGGGTCTGGTAGAGTTAAAAGAATTGAAAGCTCAGTTGCAAGAGTTAACAGATGAGAATGTCTATCGACTATCAACAACTTAACAAAGTGATGATCAAGAATAAGTATCCTCTGCCTAGAATAGATGATTTGTTTGATCAATTAAATGGGCTATAGTGTTTTCAAAGATAGATTTGAGATCGGGCTATTAACAGTTGAGAGTTAAAGACTTTGATGTGCCAAAAACCACATTTAGAACGAGGAATGGTCATTATGAATTCTTAGTTATGCCTTTTGGGCTAACGAATGCACCTGCTCTCTTTATGGACTTAATGAACCAGATTTTTGGACCATACCTAGATCAGTTTGTCGTTGTATTCATTAATGACATTTTGATTTACTCTCATGATGTATCTAAGCATGAAAAACATTTGAGAATCGTGCTACAAACTTTGAGAGATAAGCAGTTGTATGCAAAACTCAGTAAATGTGAGTTTTGGCTACGAGAGGTTAGTTTTCTGGGACATATAGTTTCAGCTGCGGGTATCTGAGTTGACCTGAGTAAGATATTTGCATTTATAGATTGGAAGCCTCCGAGAAATGTTTCTGAGGTCTACAGTTTTCTGGGACTAGCAGGATATTGTAGACGATTTATAAAAGGCTTTTTGATAATTGCAACTCCGTTATCAAGACTGCTTCAAAAAGATGTTAAATTTGAGTGGATAGATAAATGTCAGAAAAGTTTCGATCAGTTGAAAGCTTTGTTGACGGAGGCACCAGTGTTAATTCAACTTGAATCGGGTAAAGAGTTCGCAGTGTTTAGTGATGCATCGTTGAATGATTAGGGTTGTGTTTTGATGCAAGAAGGCAAAGTTATAGCTTATGCCTTAAGACAGTTGGAACCGCATGAAAAGAATTACCCTGCGCACGATTTGGAGTTACCAGCTATTGTGTTCGCATTGAAAATTTGGTTTCACTATTTGTTTGGTGAGAAATGCCACATCTATATCGATTACAAGTGCTTGAAATATCTGATGACTCAGAAAGATTTGAATTTGCGATAGTGGAAATAGTTAGAATTGTCAAAAGATTTTGACTTGATAATTGACTATCATTCGGGGAAAGCGAACGTAGTTGCTTATGCTTTGAGCCGGAAGTCCTTACTTGCTTTTTGTACTTTGAACACACATTTGGCTTTGTCTGACGATACTTCATTAGTAGCCGAGTTGAAAGCAAGACCATTGTTTATAAAAAAAATTTGTGAGGCCCAAAAGTTTGATAATAAATAACAGGGAAAACGGGTTCAATGTGATTCAAACCCTGATTTAGAGTTTCAAGTTGATTCTGATGAATGTTTAAGATTCAGAGGTCGAATATGTGTTCCGAGAAATTCAAAGTTGATTCAGATGATTTTAAATGAGGCACATAGTAGTTGTTTATCTATTCATCCGGGAAGTACAAAAATGCACAATGATTTGAAATAGCTGTATTGGTGGTACGGCATAAAAATAAATATCTCTGAATTTGTTTCAAAATGTTTAATCTGTTAGCAAGTCAAAGCTGAGCATCAAGTGCCGTCAGGTTTACTACAGCCTATCATGATTCCTGAGTGGAAATAGGATAGAGTAACTATGATTTTATATCAAGTTTGCCCTTATCTCCGAGAAAGAAAGATGCGATTTGGGTCGTTGTTGACATATTGACGAAATTAGCTCATGCCATTCCGATATGTACAGATTTCTAGCTTGGTAATTCAGCTGAGCTATATATCTCCGAGGTTGTCAGATTACTCAGAGTACTATTATCTATTGTTTCAGATAGAGATCCGAGGTTCAGATCGCAGTTTTGGAGGAAACTGCAAGATGCACTGGGTACAAAGCTATATTTCAGTACCTCATTTCACCCGCAGACGGATGGTCAACCCGAATGATTTATTCAGATACTCAAGGATATGTTACATTGTTGCATTCTTGAGTTTGAAGGTATGTAGGAAAAATATCTACCACTGATTAATTTGCTTACAATATTGAGTATAAATATGGCACCGTACGAAGCTTTATATGATCGTAAATGCCAAACACCATTGTATTGGAGTGAGCTCAGCGAGAATAAGATTCACGGGGTTGATCTGCTCAGAAAAATAGAAGAGAAAGTAAAAACAATTCACGATAGTTTAAAAGCAGCTTCGGGTAGACAAAAATCTTATGCATATTTGAAACGGAAAAATATTGAGTTTCAAATTGGGGATAGAATGTTTCTAAAAGTGTCGTTGTGGAAAAAGATATTGCGGTTTGGTCAAAAAAGATATTGAGATTATCCACCAGTCGAACCAATTGCTTATCGACAATCTTTAACATCTGAGTTAGAGAAAATACACAATGTATATCATGTGTCAATGCTTCGACGATACAGATCTAATCCTTCACATGTCATTTCCCTAACTGAGGATGAGATTCATTCAGATTTTTTGTACAGTGAAGAACCAATCCAAATTCTAGCTCCTGAGACCAAAGAGCTGAGACATAAAATAATAGCATTAGTGAAAGCCTTGTGGCATTGACACGGGGTTGAAAAAGCTATGTGGGAACCCGAGGATGCTATGAGAAATTAATGCCCTAACCTATTCACAGGTAAGATTGTCGGGGATTACACACTGAGCATTCGTAAGCTCACCCATCTGTTTATCTGCGCAGGTAATCCCCAGACTTAGTTGGATCGGTGCAGGGGGGACTCAGAGGTGGCCACACGACTGCTATTATTTTCACATATGATTTTAATTATAAACATTATTAGTTGGGGTATTTTTATTGTAATAAGGCCTCTTTGGATTTTATTTTTAATTTGGGATTTTTATTGGTTTTTGATTTAATACTGCTAGCAGTAGAAAAAGACGCAGGTTTTCAAAAAGATAAATGTTTTTCAAGATACCAATAACACGCAACTGGTTTTAAGAGCTTTCGCAAGAAAGAACGTTTTAAAATTATATCCTATAGCAGGTAATAACTTTTATTGCTTTTTAGATGGATATTCGGGATACAATCAAATAGTTGTAGCCTCAGAAGACCAACATAAAACTACTTTTACCTGTCTATATGCTACATTTGCTTTTAAGCGAATGCCTTTTAGCTTATGTAATGCACTTGCCACATCTCAGCGATGTATGATGGCAATTTTCACTGATATGGTTGAAAATTACATTGAGGTTTTCATGGATGATTTTTCTGTACTTGGTAATACTTATGATATTTGTTTGAATAATTTGGCTAAGGTACTCAAAAGATGCAAAGAGACTAATCTCATCTTTAATAGAGAGAAGTGTCATTTTATGGTTAAGGAGGAATTGTCTTAGGGCATAATATTTCCAAAAATGGGATTGAAATGGATAAAGCAAAAGTGGATGTAATTGAGAGATTACTAATAAACCATAATTTATACATATTTTTACCTCATGCTTTGCATATTTTTGGATGAATTATCCTTAGGTTTGGTTAATTCGATGCTCCTAATCCTTTAATTTCATGTTTTACACCTAGGTGAGCATAGGAGAGTAAAAAGAGTGAGAAACGGGCTGAAAACGGAGAAAATGGATCAACATGGGAAATCAACACGGCCTGGACTTCCTCGCACGGGTAAGCCACACAGCCGTGTCCATTTGGCAGAATCGAAGCACGACTTACATAGGTAGACCACATGCCCGTGCCTATGTAAAGCCTTGAACACGGATTGAAGAAATCGCACACGGGCGTGTCCCTGTCAGACCCAAGTTCAGTTCTATTTGGAAAAGGCCATCTTAAGGGCTTTTAGGCATTCTAAAGCCTATTTAAACACCTGATGAGGCACTTAGAAGAGACACACGAAGTATGAGGCAGGGAATTACTCGAAGAAAGCCGATTGATCCATCTCAGAAGCCAGATTCACCTTCAAGACTGAAGATCTCCCTTCAATTCCCTTCAAGAGTTCTTGGGTTTTCTTTATGTTTTGTTATTATTATTCTTTTGAGATGTTTTCTTTCGTAAATATGAACTAAACCCGCTAAATACCTAAGGGGAATGAAACCTAAGACGGATCTTGTTATTATTATCTAAATTGTATGATAAATATTTGACTTGTTCTTAATTATGAATCCTTAATTCTTGCTTTAATATTCCAAGATATTGATTTAAGTATTGATGTGATTATTCAGAGGAGCAAAAGTCCCTGTCTAAAAGTAGATCTAACATAATTAAGTGGAGTTGATTGCACGCCTAGAGATAGGGTGACAAGATTTTTTTGGATTAGGGTGAAACCTAATAAGGGAATCCATAGATCGAGTTAATACAACACTAGGGAGTTAATTAGAAAGAGATTTCAATTAATCAACCTAGGGTTAGATGTTGTTAGTCTCGAGAGAGATAATAATATAAATTAGAGATTTCTACGGATCAAGTCAAGTGACTAAATCGTCTTATTCGGAGTCAATAATAAGTGAAGTCTAGGTGGATTTTTTTCCTTAGGTATTGTCCAAATCATTCAGCTTTCCCAAAAGTAATTTCCCCAATTTACTTCCTGTGCATTCTTAGTTTAATAATTAGTTTAGATAAAACAAACCCCTAAATTTTTAGGCTAGATAATAAAAAGAAAGTTAATACTAATACTTTTAGTTCCTTTGGGTTCGACATCCCAGTCTTGCCATAAGCTATACTACTGTTCGATAAGGTGCGCTTGCCTTTGTCGTGATAATAGTGAGTTTTCAAGAACAGACATTCATAAATTATAAAACTTATTGCACGTATCACATCACACGATCAAGTTTTTGGTGCCATTTTCGGGGAACTAAGATATTAGGAACACTCAATTTTTAATATTTTAGCCATTTTATTTTTATTGCAATTTAAATTTTTATTTTCTTTTCTAATTTTTCGTTTATTCGCTTCTAGCAAGTTTTTATAGTGCATGACTAGAAGACACCCATCGGGACCATTACTTTTTGATAGTGAGATCGATCGCACAGCTCGAAGAAACCGAAGAGAAATAAGGCGAAGCCTAAGATACACAGAGGAAAAGCAAGAGGACGACATTCACACCACAACCAAGGGGATGGCTGAAAATCAGGAAAATTCGCTACCTCCTGCAATTGCTAGTAACCTAGTAAATCAAAATCCTGCTCCACGCACTATGTATGATTATGCTAAACCTACTTTAACAGGAACTGAGTCAAGTATAGTTAGGCCTGCTGTTGCTGCAAATAATTTTGAACTGAAACCTAACACAATTCAAATGATCCAACAGTTTGTTTAGTTTGATAGTCTGCAGGATGAGGGCCCAAACACTTATTTGGTGAATTTCCTAGAGTTTTACGACACTTTTAAAATCAATGGCATTTCTGATGATGCCATTTGCCTTCGGTTGTTTCCCTTTTCGTTGAGGAACAAAGCAAAACAGTGGTTGAACTCGTTACCCCGAGGGTTAATCACTACTTGGGAACAACTGACCGAAAAATTTTTACTTAAATATTTTCCGCCGGCTAAAATGACTATATTGAGGAATGATATCTCTTCTTTTATGCAGATGGATCTAGAGACACTCTATGATGCATGGGAGAGATACAAGGACCTCTTGAGAAGATGCCCTCACCATGGGCTGCCCTTATGGTTGCAGGTTTAAACATTTCACAATGGCCTGAATACTTTGACTAGACAGATGATTGACGCAGCTACTGGTGGGACTATCAATAACAAAACACCTGAAGTGGCTTACGAATTTATTGAAGATATCTCACTGAATAACTATCAGTGGCAAGTCATGAGAACAAAGCCGACGAAAGTAGCCGGCGTTTTCAACCTCGATACGGTTACTATGTTATCTAACCAGGTAGAACTCTTAAATAAAAAGATTGACGGTTTGTGCGGTTCTACTCAGGTACATCCAGTGATGAGGTGCGATTCAAATGGAAGAGGAGCATACATAGAATATCAACCCTTCAACCCTAGCACCAAGGAGGAACAAGTTCAATATATGGGTAATAATTCTAGATCTCCAAATAACCTATATAGTAACACATAAAATGCAGGTTGAAGGAACCATCCCAACTTCTCGTGGGGTGGTCAAGGGAATCAAAGGCCACAACATCCTCCGGGTTTTCAACAACCACCTTACCAACATGAAAAGAAGCCAAACCTTGAGGAGATGCTAACAAAGTTTATCTTAGTGTCGGAAATTCACTTTCAGAATACCGAAATAGCACTTAAGAATCAACAAGCGTCGATCCAAGGGCTCAAAACTCAGATAGGCCAGCTCGCCAAATTGATTTCTGAACGACCACAAGGTAGCTTGCTGAGCAATACTGAATCTAACCCAAGGGAACAGCTCAATGCAATTACCATTCAAGATGAGGAAGGGTTAGTCGAACCAGAACCAGAATCGAGGCAAGGAATTGTGGTAAGTAAAAGCAAAGGTGAGGTAGACCACAGTGAACAAACACCAGTAAGTAAAGAGTACAAACCTCGTGTGCCATACCCCAATGCGACAAGGAAAGACCGCACAGACGAACAATTCGGTAAATTCCTTAAATTATTTAAAAAATTACATATCAACTTACCATTTATTGAAGCTCTTTCGCAAATGCCAAACGCAGCCAAATTCTTAAAGGAGCTTTTAACAAATAAGTGGAAGTTTGATGAGGCATCGCATGTGGAGTTAAATGCAGTCTGCTCAGCCATACTACAAAATAAGCTAGCCAACAAATTAAAAGATCCAGGGAGTTTTACAATTCCTTGTGTAATAGGTAGTTTAGATGTTAATAAAGCTTTGGCTGATTTAGGGGCTAGTATCAATGTCATGCCTTATAAAATGTTTAAACAAGTAGGTCTTGGGAAACCCAAACAAACTAGGATGAGCATTCAGTTAGAAGACAAAACAATCAGATTTCCTAGGGGTATTATTGAAGATGTACTCGTTAAAATTGACAAATTCAAATTCCCAGTTGATTTTGTTGTTCTAGACATAGAAAAGGATAGTGACATGCCTTTAGTTTTAGGAAGCTCATTTTTAGCAACTGCTAGAACTAATATTGATGTTGGTACAGGTGAACTCACACTTCATGTGGGTGAGGAAACAATCACTCTTCAACCTCGAAATTCTACTAATGTTGATCATGTGGTGCAACATTCCTTGCCGGAAATACGTTCGAAAAGCATACATGAGCCTTGTTCAAATAACAATAAAGAACCCATCTATGAAGAACGAAGGCTAAAAGTCGAAGAAGTAGATGAATGGCGGACACAGAAATCAAGAGCACATGATAGACCAAAACCACCCCATGACAAGTTCAATATTTCACCAAAACAACTTAAGGTCGGAGACAAAGTACTATTAGCTGTAGTAGACCCTCGGATTGCCACCTCTGAACCTAATGGAGAAATCCCTCTAACGGTACTTAGCACTTTCCCATACGGCACAGCCAAGGTAATTCATCCCAAATTCGGTACGTTCAAGGTAAATAGTACTCGTCTATAACCTTTTTTTAATAAAATTGATAGCAGGGATGAGGAGTGTAAACTCCTCACACCACCATGACCATGCAACAGAGAGGTAAGTCGAGCTTAGACTATAAATAAGCGCCTTTCGAGAGGCAACCTAAGCACTAACGGTGTTAACTTCTTCAAATTTTAGTTTTTAACATTTAAATCCACTAACCGAGACACTGAACACAGGTTTTCCAGAACCACACGACCAGGCCCACGGGCGTGCCTTAGGCTGTGCCCATACCATGGAAGGCAACACAGCCGTGCGATACGGCTGTGTGAAAACAGGGCATAATTTTTCCCCAGCACGGGAATTGATAAATTGCCACGGCAGTGCGACTTGGCCGTGGGTGAATATGTCAAAACAACACGGGCGTGTGACACACTTGTGCCCACTACCCGTGGTCAAGACTAACAAAATAACACGGGCGTGGACATCCGTACACGGGCGTAGGAGAAGCGAGCGAAGCAGACCACGACCATGCAACATGGCCGTGTGCATCAACGCGCCCAAAGAACACGGGCGTGGGCCGAATTTCAACCGCACCCAAATTTGAATATCACAATACACATGGGCTAAAATTAGGGCACATGAGCATGCCCCATGGCCGTGTACCCCAATATCTATATGAAACCCTCACTATTCATCATTCCCTTCCTCAAAAACTCTAAACCCTAGCCGCCGCAACCCCTCCCTCACCGCCGACCGGCCACCCTAGCTTTCCTTTCACCTTCATTTTTCTCCCCTCTCTTTCCCCTTCCCCCTCTTACCATCCTTGCACGAGTCACACGACCTCACTACCACGCCTGTGGCTGTCCCCAAACACAGCACCACCACCTCGCCATTGCCCTTCCAGCCACCAGTTCTCCACTAACGGTTTTCTCTTCTATTTTACTCTCTTTTTATGCTTACTCTCATAATAATCTTAATTTTTTAGCCTATTATATGCATTTTACTACTAATTGGTTATCATAGGAATTGGTTCATTTACTTTGTTCTATTTTTAAACCATGCTTAGCTACTTTCATCTAGTTCATTTTAAATTTAGTCACGCTATCACTTTACTATTTGCCATAAAATTTTTATAGTTGAATTTGATTGCTATTGGTTGAATGTTGGTAGTGTTAGTAGTTCAGTTTGCACATGTTAGTTTAATACATGTTAATCCTTTTTTGAGTTTGTTAGGATTTTCTATCTCTTCTATTCATTAGGCTATAATACTAGTCTTTCTGCAGGTATACCATGTCAACTTCACGTGGTAAGAAGACTACCGGAACTTTTTCAGAGCCACATCGGCCAGCGCATCAGCTAAAGTGCGCCACCCCTTTCTCTAGTTTCCCTTGGGGCCCCAAGAGGAACTTTTTCAGATACTTTCGGCCCGACCCCTAGGTGCAGGCCGCTGCATTGACTGGGCCGCACTTGAACAATCCAACTGGCTGACGCAGTCCGAACTCTTCTGACGACTGACCCATGGGGGCTCTTTTTTGAAATGATCGAGCCGACATACCTCAAGCTCACACTCGAACTCTGCTCGACCTTCCATCTTTAATTAGTTATGAAAGAGTTTGATGATCCCGGAACAGTCCAGTACCGCCTCAGTGGTTTGGTTCGCCAATTGAGCGTACCCGAGTTTAGAATTCAACTAGAGCTATACAGGGAGGAGTTCATGGACGATAACAAACTCGAAACCCTCCATCGCCACATCCACTACTCTCCTTCAAAGTGCTGGCAGGCCCTCGTCCCTGCCTCGGCCACTTACGACCTTAGCCGCACCAAGGCATCGGCTTTTGCCCCATCCCTGAGGTACCTACACACCATCTTGGCCCACACTCTGACAGGATGGCGAGAGAGCACCGGCGTCGTCAACACTCACGACGCCTACTTTTTATGGAGTATGGCGAACGGGCACATCTTCAACCTTGCCTATTTAATTGCTCTTGCCATTCGCCATCAGACGGAGCAGCATAGAAAGGGAGTCATATCCATTGGCCCTTATGTGACTCAACTGGCACGGTACTTCGGTCTCCTCAACACAGCAGCATAGTCATCCTCCCTCACTCTCATTGGTCAGATGTCCCCACAGGGCATCTTAAGTATGCTACATGTGAGGATGATCGAGAAACAACGTGGAACCTACCCTCCTCAGTACCACCTCGTCCAGTCCACCGAGGAGGAGGACCCAGAGGACATTATTGATGATATCCCTCCACAGCACGAGGACCCACCATCTCAGCCACCACCCATCCATCGTCCAGTTCATGCGGCTGCTTCATACTCTAACATCTCTGAGTGCCTTACTCGATTTGAGCAGTAGTGTTTTCAACGCTTTGATTACATTGATGCTACTCTAAATCAGATTTGTCAGAAACTTCACATCTCATCGCCACCACCTCCTTACGAACCATCCGGTGATAACGATGGTTAAAGATTTTTTATTCATTATTTTTATTTTCACTTTTATCTTTATTTATCTTCTTTAAGTACTTTTTATTTTATCTTCATTTAATATTATTTCATTTTTAAGTTTTATAACTTTTATTGAGCAATTTATAGTTTCGACTATGCCATTACGAGTAATTATGCTTCTCTATATTTCCTAAAGAGTTCTTGATTTTATCACAGTTATAAAGAGCTCCAAAGCTCATCATCACTTAGGAACTCAAAACTTCACTGGAAAAGGTTCTCCATGATTGTCATATCCTGCCCGACCACTATGATAACCACTTCGCTGGACACTGTGGTTGTGGAACCCAACCTCTACCACCACCGGAGTATCCTCCTCCAGTCTTACCATTGGCTTGGCCGATTATTCTCCATACCTCCAATTCAAGGATTCCATTCAACATTTAGGAAGTTTCACTTCTCTTCTTCTCTCTTCTGATATTATCTTTATATCACTATTATATATCTTTGTACATTGAGGACAATGTACATCTTAAGTGTGGAGGAGATATTTATATCATTATAAAAAAAATCCCTGAATTTTGTCTTGTTCTCAAATAATCTTCTTATATCATTATTAGAATGAATTTTGATTTATTTATGATTTTTATTGATATGTCTTGAATTAGAACATAGGCATTGGCATTGACTATTTAAACTTTAAAGGAATTAGAGAATCAAGCATGATAAGTTGATTTTTAAGAATTAAAAAAAATTGAGGTTGTTTCCCTAAGTTTAGGTATTATCTTGAGTTGAAATTCACAGGTTTAACATCAAAAAGCCATAATTTTTGTAAGATCTTAAGCCCTTAGAGCATATATTATTTCTTTCATGCTCACTTTTATTGTTGCTTTGAGTGCATCAATATCGAATCATTATTCTAGAACTTGCTTGATTATGCATTTCAAGACCACACCATTGATTTGATATGTCGAGATGATAAAGGCACTTAGGTTTAACCTATTTACTCCATAAAAGCCTACCCTCATAATTAACCCTTAGTAAACCCCTTTAAGCCTTACAAGCCATTTATTGAGTTACCGTCAATATTAACCCATAACCCATTATTGTTGAAATCCCCTAAATTAATTTGATCCTTATTTTTGTCGAGATTTGATTTAAATAAATTGCTTAGCTATGTTTTATTTTTGATAGCTAGCCTATGTTATTTGACTTATTCTAAAAAAACATACATACATACATACATATTAGCAGTAATTCTTTGTTTTTGAGCTTAAGTATTTAAATTCCTTATCCCATGAAGAAAAGCCCAATTCTAGGATTTTCTAATTAGAAATGTAATTTATCAAGTTGTAGTATTTTTCTAGTTTGGTAATTTTTCAATTCAATCTCGATTCTAACCTTCTTTTTCAGCTTGTAACCACACCCCCTAACCAATGCCACGTTACAACCCTCTAAAGACCTTTTGATTGATGAATCATCTCAATATATAGTGGTGGAGATTTGATTTTCACGCAAGCCTATGGTAATAACTTTTCATATTGACTGTTGAGTGTTAAATTTCTTGTCCTTAAACACCTCGAGTGATTTGAGTGAATCTTTAGCGAGGAGGTTAAACTTTGTGATATTTTGAATCAAAGGTAATCACTTATATGAGGGGAGACACCTATGTTTTTGTGATAAAATGCTCAACTTGGAATGTTTGAAACTTTGATGTTCTTCTAGTTGAATTCTCAATGTGTGATTACTTATGGTTTATTTTGAGATATTATTGATAAGGATTATAAGTTGAGAAGATTTTATTTTGATTGTGAGTTGAAGATTTTGCTTAAGGACAAGCAAACGCTTAAGTGTGGGGGCACTTGATAAACCATAATTTATACATATTTTTACCTCATGCTTAGCATATTTTTGGATGAATTATCCTTAGATTTGGTGAATTCGATGCTCCTAATCCTTTAATTTCATGTTTTACACCTAGGTGAGCATAGGAGAGTAAAAAGAGTGAGAAACGGGCTGAAAACGGAGAAAATGGATCAACATGGGAAATCAACACGGCCTGGACTTCCTCGCACGGGTAAGCCACACAGCCGTGTCCATTTGGCAGAATCGAAGCACGACTTACATAGGTAGACCACATGCCCGTGCCTATGTAACAGCCTTGAACACGAATTGAAGAAATCGCACATAGTCGTGTCCCTGTCGGACCCAAGTTTAGTTATATTCAGAAAAGGCCACTCTTGAGGGATTTTAGGCATTATAAAGCCTATTTAAACACCTAAGG
This sequence comes from Gossypium hirsutum, assembly GCF_007990345.1. Classification (NCBI taxonomy): domain Eukaryota; kingdom Viridiplantae; phylum Streptophyta; class Magnoliopsida; order Malvales; family Malvaceae; genus Gossypium; species Gossypium hirsutum. The sequence goes on along the minus strand of NC_053431.1, from coordinate 73,977,633 downwards.
AGGCACTTAGAAGAGACACACGAAGTATGAGGCAGGGAATTACTCGAATAAAGCCAGTTGATCCATCTTAGAAGCCGGTTTCACCTTCAAGACTGAAGATCTTCCTTCAATTCCCTTCAAGAGTTCTTGGGGTTTCTTTATGTTTTGTTATTATTATTCTTTTGAGATGTTTTCTTTAGTAAATATGAACTAAACACGCTAAATACCTAAGGGGCATGAAACCTAAGGCGGATCTTGTTATTATTATCTGAATTGTATGATAAATATTTGGCTTGTTCTTAATTATGAATTCTTAATTCTTGCTTTAATATTCCAAGATATTGATTTAAGTATTGATGTGCTTATTCAGAGGAGCAACAGTCCCTATCTAATAGTAGATCTAACATAATTAAGTGGAGTTGATTGCACGCCTAGAGATAAGGTGACAAGATTTTTTTGGGTTAGGGTGAAACCTAATAAGGGAATCCATAAATCGAGTTAATGAAATACTAGGAAGTTAATTAGAAAGAGATTTCAATTAATCAACCTAGGGTTAGACGTTGTTAGTCTTGAGAGAGATAATAATATAAATTATGGATTTCTACGGATCAAGTCAAGTGGATAAATCGTCTGATTTAGAGTCAATAACAAGTGAAGTCTAGGTGGATTTTTTTCCTTAGGTATTGTCCAAATCATTCAGTTTTCCCAAAAGTTATTTCCCCAATTTACTTCCTGTGCATTCTTAGTTTAGTAATTGGTTTAGATAAGACAAATCCCTAAATTTTTAGGCTAGATAATAAAAAGAAAGTTAAATACTAGTACTTTTAGTTCCTTTGAGTTCGACATCCCGGTCTTGCCATAAGCTATACTACTGTTCGATAAGGTGCGCTTGCCTTTGTCGTGATAATAGTGAGTTTTCAAGAACGGACATTCATAAATTATAAAACTTATTTCACGTATGACATCACATGTTCAATTACCACCTCCAGTTAGTATGAAAAGAGTTAAAAGCTTTTTAGGCCATGCCTGTAACACCCCTAACCCATATCCGTCGCCGGATTAGAGTTACAAGGCATTACCAGACATAACACAGTTGTGCATAGTCATTTATCATTTTTCATGCACAAATGAAAAACATGAGTTACTATAATCATTCATACTTAATTACCTATAATTAATAAACAAACTATGCTTAAAAATTCAATCACATCAAAATCCTTGTCTCATCCCAATATTTTAAACCACTTTTGTATATATCAAAACTATATTCACACGCTATATAATTTCAATATTCGAAAACATAATCAAGCTTATATCATTCAATTATATAATGAATATATATATCAATCTGAATATCTAACATATCATTTCCTAGTTTCTGTACAAATACATAATTAAAACATTCGATCATATTATACTAATTAATAAACAATCACATGTGCGACCTTAATAATAATAATAATACATAACCGAACCGAATAATTTATGAACTTTATAATGCTACTGATACAGTAAAAACAAAGCCATTTCTGAATACCATTACCAATATATGGCTAACTAAATTCATTGAAAAATATGCATATTATCAACTTGTGCAAATTAGCTCAATTTGTACTCTTCTAAACGGCATAATAGTCAAAATTAACCACAAAAATCATACCAAATTCATATGCTTTTTATTATGCCAAAACGTCAATTATGTATCCAATTTGTTTTCATCGATTTAGCTAACAAAACCTATTTATTAAAAGATCATTATTTACCAATTGAAACCATACTTAAATAATCAATTCACATTCAATACATACTCATCATTTCACTTTAAACCAAACCAAGTTATAAAAATCATATTTAGCATATCTCATTGCTGAAACATATGATCAACATCACAAACATAAATGCCATGTTTTAAGCTTATCAACATGAAAAAAATTTATAAGTCATTCATAACATTACTCAACTAAGACATATAACCAAAATACTATTCATACATGTCATGGAACATACTTACTAAAATGTACTTATCCTATGCAAAAAATTACACAACCATTAACTAAATTATTAATCAAGTCGAACCATATAAACAAATACCACACATATATATACACCATGAAATTTACTTTTATAATAAATCTATGCCATATCCGAATGCATAATTTACATTAAAAAAACAATTTCCAAATTGATTCATGTTTCGAATATGAATCTCAATAATAGATCATTAACAATCCATATCTCAAACACATGCATCAACCACATATATCAAACTTTCCCAAAAGAACTGAACATAAGCCATAAATGGTTACTTCACACCAAAACATATTTATACCAAGCATATCACAAATACCATTCATGTATGGCATGTAGCATTTTAACCAAAACAAGCTTAAACTATGGTCAAACATAACCGAATTCAAGCATAGAAATCAAGCCATTTTGGCATGGCTTAAATATATACATACTTCAAAATCAAACATATTAACTAGCTTATACATGCCATAGGTTCAAATTCAAACTTATAGAATACCGAAAAGCAATCAATAGTATGACAGATTTCTCTGACAATCCCTGAGCTCCTAACTAGCTTCCAAAATCTATAAAAACAAAGAACATACACACATAGTAAGCTTGAATAGCTTAGTAAGTCATAAGGAAATAAATCATTTCAATGACATTCATAATTTAATTTAATTAAACCAAATCATACTAACCATAACCACATATACAATTATCAAGCTTGCAACTTCATATATCAATACATATACTTTAGCATTATTTTTCCACTTGGCCGAATACACATATATTCAGAAGCATATTTAACTCTCACTTTCATAATGCACATTTCATATATTCATATTGTGAAAAATAAAATAAAATAAAGAACACACAAATTTTACGTGGAAACCCTTTCGGGAAAAAACCACGGGCAGAGGAGAAGAAAATTCACGATGTCAAAAATTTGAATCAATACAAGAGGAATAGATTATGTCTATTTATAGGCTTGTAAAGCCATATTCTAGTAGGATTGAAACACCTTATCCTAATAAATATAAAATAGATGGAGTTTAATAAGGTTTAAAAAACCTTATTCTAAAATAAAATAAAAGAAGTCTAGTTCTATATGGATTTTACGTTTATTTTATTTTCCATCGTATTTTATTTAAATAAGAATTCAGGTCACTTAATTCTAACAATCTCCACCTTGACACAAATTCTCAATGAACAAGTTCTTCATCGCGAACAAGTTCTCCACCTCTTCCATAAAACCCCTTAAGGGTTTAACTTCAACAATGAACACCAACCAAGTCTAAGCAATGCTCAAACTTGGTTATAGGAAGTGACTTAGTCATCATATCTGCAGGATTTTCATGAGTACTAATTTTGCTCACAATAATATCTCTACGAGCAATAATATCACGAACAAAATGATACCGAACATCAATATGTTTTGTTCTCTCATGAAACATTTTATCTTTTGTAAGGAAGATGGCACTCTGACTGTCACAAAATACTGTACTGATTTGAAGGTCTTCATTGAGTTCACTAAATAGTCGCTTGAACCAAATAGCTTCTTTACAAGCCTCAGGAATCGCCATGCACTCAGCTTCAGTGGTAGACAAAGCGACTGTAGTTTGCAAAGTGGCTTTCCAACTAATTGCACAACCTCCGATTGTAAAGACGTAACCTGTGAGAGATCTTCTTCTATCAAGGTCTCCAGTAAAATCAGCATCAACATACCCTATGACTCCATCTTTAGTTCTTCCAAACTGTAAGCAAACATTAGTAGTGCCTTGTAAGTAACTTAAAATCCACTGAACTGCTTTCCAATGTTCTTTACCGGGATTTGCCATGTATCTGCTAACTGCATGACTGCATATGATAAATCTGGATGTGAGCAAACCATAGCATACATGAGAGATTCCACTGCACTAGAGTATGAAACATGTGAATGTACTCAATCTCATCATCTGATTGTGGAGACAAAGCTGATGAAAGTCTGAAATGGGCTGCTAAAGGAGTACTAACAGGCTTAGCACTCTACATATTGAACCTACAAAGAACTGTCTCAATGTACCCCTTCTGACTTAGGTACAATTTACTTGCTTTTCTATCTCTGAGAATCTCTATACCAAGTATCTTCTTTGCTGGTCCTAAATCTTTCATCTCAAATTCTTCACTTAGTTGGGCTTTGACCTTTTTTATCTCTCCTTTATCTTTTGCTACTATCAACATGTCATTAACATAAAGAAGTAGATACACAAAAGAACCATCACTATTTTTCTTAAAGTAAACACAACTATCTAAACTACTTCTTTTGAAATCATGAGAAGTCATAAAGGAATCAAACCTCTTGTACCACTGTCTTGGTGACTGTTTCAAATTGTAAAGGGACTTTCTCAACAAGCAAACATAGTCCTCTTTTTCCAAGACTATAAAACCCTCTGGTTGTTGCATGTAAATATCCTCCTCAAGTTCTCCATGCAGAAATGCAGTTTTTACATCTAACTGCTCAAGCTCCAAATCATGCATGGCCACAATACCAAGCAAAGCTCGAATCGAACTATGCTTAACAACTAGAGAGAACACATCTGTGAAGTCCACTCTGGAATTTGACTATAACCCTTTGCAATAAGCCTTACTTTATATCTGGGTTCTTCAACTCCTGGAGTCCCTTCTTTCTTTTTAAACACCTATTTACAACGAACAACCTTTTTACCTTTAGGAAGTTTCACAAGGTCCCATGTTCTGTTTTTGTGGAGTGATTCCATCTCTTCTTGCATAACAAACATCCACTTTTCTGAGTCTTTACAGCTAACCGCCTCAGAATAATTAGATGGCTCTTGATTTGCATCTATATCTTCAGCCACATTTAAAGCATAAGCAACTAAATCAGCTTCGGCATACTTCTTTGGAGGTTTAATTTCTCTTCTAGTTCTGTTTTTGGCGATAGAGTATTGTGGTGAAGAAGCAACTCTATTCTTAATTTTTGTTATGGCTTGAGGAGTTGACTCTGTATTAATCTGATGCTCCACCCACTTTTGGTTTTCTTTATTGGAAGAGTCTTTAAGAGATAAGTTAGGTAGCGTAGTAGTTTCATCAAAAACAACATCTCTACTAATCACAACTTTTCTATTTTCAGGACACCATAACTTATACCCTTTTACACCATCTTTATAACCAAGAAAAACGCATTTAATAGATCTCGGTTCCAATTTTCCATTATCAACATGAGCATACGCAGGACACCCAAAAATCTTTAAATTAGAATAATTAGCAGGATTACCAGACCATACCTCTTATGGAGTCTTTTTCTCAATGGCAACAGATGGAGATCGATTGATCAAAAACCATGCAGTAGAGGTTGCTTCTACCCAAAATGACTTCGGTAAGTTGTCATTTGACAACATAAATCGAACCTTCTCCATGATCGTTTTGTTCATTCGTTCTGCAACGCCGTTTTGCTGTAGAGTATAACGAACTATCAAGTGTCTCATGATCCGTTCTGACTTGCACAATCTATTAAACTCATCAGAATAGAAATCTAAGCCATTGTCTGTACGGAGGTATTTTATCTATTTTCCTGTCTTTTTTCAATCATAATTTTCCAAGACTTAAATGTGGAAAACACATCGCTTTTCTGATTCAGGAAGAATGCCTAAACTTTTATGGAAAAATCATCAATAAAGGTTAGCATATAATTAGCTCCACTTCTCGAAGGCACTCTGGATGGCCCCCACAGATCAGAATGAATATACTCCAACGTTCCCTTCGTGTTATGGATTCCTCTAGTGAATCGAACTCTCTTTTGCTTCCCAAAAACACAGTGCTCATAGAAATTCAGTTTGCAAATTCTTTGCCCATCAAGAAGTCCTCTTTTGCTCAATTTTGCCATGTCATTCTCACTCATATGCCCTAGGCGCATATGCCAAAGTTTAGTAATATCATCATCTGACAAGGAAGAGGAAGCGACAACTGCATCACTAGTAATAGTAGAACCTTGCAAAACATATAACTTGGCAATTTTTCTCTGACTTTTCATCACAACAAGGGACCCTTTGGAAATCTTTAAAACCCCACTTTTAGTTGTGTATCTGTACGAATCAAGAGTACTCAACAAAATTAAATTTCTTTTCAATTCTAGAACATGTCGTACATCACTAAGTGTTCTAACAACTCCATCAAACATCTTAACTTTAATTGTTCCAACACCTACGATTTTACACGAAGCATTATTTCTCATCAAAACAACACCTTCAGACACTATTTCATAAGTTGTAAATCAATCCCGATTGGGACTCATGCGGAAGGTGCAGCCTGAATCAAGTATCCACTCCTCACTTACTTTAGAATCATTAACAGAAGCGACTAGAAGTTCACCATCGTTGTAGTCTTCTACAACATCAGCTTCACTAGAATTTTCTGGTTGATTTCCTCTTTGATTCACAGCCTCCCTTTTAATCTTATTTTGTAGCTTATAGCACTCAAATTTAATGTTCCCTTTCTTCTTGCAGAAGTTACAAGTTTTACCTCTATTTGAAGACTTCAATCTACCCTTAGATTTACCATGAGGGTTCCGTTCCTGTGTCCTACCACGATCATCATCAGCATTCTGATCTTGTCTCCCACGAACAATGAGACCCTCTCCCTGAGAGTCAGGTTTAACCACAAGATGTTTCATCTTATCATACGAGGTTAAAGAATCATAAACCTCATCAACTGTGAGAGACTCATAGCTATATAAAATCGTGTCTCTAAAAGTTTAATAAGACGGGGGCAATGAACAAAGTAGAATCAACCCTAGATCTTCCTTATCATACTGAACCTCCATGGCCTCCAAGTTTGAGAGAATTTCTTTAAACACTGTTAAGTGTTCGTGTACAGACGTACCTTCCTCCAAACGATGAGCATAAAGACACTGCCTCATATGCAACTTGCTTGTTAGAGTTTTAGACATACATATTTGTTCTAGCCACTTCCATAATGCAGCGGCAGTCTTCTCTTTCATCACATCCTACAAAATTTCGTTGGACAAATGCAGATGTAATTGTGTTAACGCCTTTCGATCCTTACGCTTCTTCTCTTCATCTGTTAATGTCGAAGGCATCTTATCTATCCCTAGCAGGGCTTCCTCCAGATACATCTGCCAAGAACTGCTTGCATCTTAATCTACCACAATGCAAATCTGGTGTTGCGATCCAACAGCGAAATTTCATACTTCAAAGACGCCATTACTGTGATTGAGATGAACAACCCGAAAGCTCTAATACCAATTTGTGAAAAATAAAATAAAATAAAGAACACATAAATTTTACGTGGAAACCCTTTCGGGAAAAACTACGGGAAAAGGAGAAGAAAATTCACTATGTCGATTATTTGAAACAATACAAGAGGAATAGACTATGTCTATTTATAGGCTTGTAAAGCCATATTCTAGTAGGATTGAAACACCTTATCCTAATAAATATAAAATAGATGGAGTTCAATAAGGTTTAAAAAACCTTATTCTAAAATAAAATAAAAGAAGTCTAGTTCTATATGGATTTTAATTTTATTTTATTTTCCATCGTATTTTATTTAAATCAGAATTCGGGTCACTTAATTCTAACACATATAAAGTATATACTTACCTTACTACTCAATCATTTAACTTAGTACATACCTGACCTTTTAGCTCGATTTCACATTCGATCTTAACTCGATATTGCCCGTTGAACCATTCAAAATTAATAAGGATACTCAGATAGTCAAAAAGCTCGTACAACGCCAATTTCCCAGACGTGGTCTTACATGTAATCACATATCAATGCCACTGTCCCAGACAGTCTTACACAAACTCATAAACGATGCCAATGTCCTAGACATGGTCTTATACGTAAATCACAAATCGATGTCAACGTCCCAGACGTGGTCTTACATGAAATCACATATCGAAATCCTATGTCATGACATAGGATCCTAAGGTTCGTACGGGGCTTTTGGACATCGTAACTCGATCGATTCAAGCTCGTAAATATTGCTCTCATGTTTAATTCAATTCCACAAGTAATAATTCAATTTGGCACTATTAAAATATATACAATCAAATTTAACGACATTTATTACTTATGAACTTACCTCGGACGAAGACTAACGAACTGAGACGACTATTCAGCAACTTTAGATTTCCCCCGATCCAATTTTGATTTCCTCTTTTCTTGATCTAAATTAATAAAAATTTGACTTATTGAATCTCACATTCATTCAAATTAATCCAAAAACACATAAATTGGAAAATTACACTTTTGCCCCTAACATTTCACATTTTTCACAATTTAGTCCCTATTTCACAAAACACAAAATATTCAAAATTTGACCACACCCATGCTTGGCTGAATTTCACTAAGGTCCCTAGCAGCCTATTTCTTTCATTTATTTCACATTTTAACCCCCTCAATTTACAAAATTTGCAATTTAATCCTAAATAGGCAATTTTACTAAAAATCACTTAATTAAATTTAATAATCTAACAACATATATTTATTTTTCATCATCAAACACAAAATTCATCAACCTATGAACAATGGCAATTCATGAATACATCATCAAATTCAAAATTTCAAGCATGGGCTAGCTAATATTCAAACCAACGATCTTAAAAAATGTAAAAATTATCAAAAACTGAGCTAAATACATACCTTAACCAAGGAAAACAATGGTCAAACCTAGCTTATTCTTTTTCTTTGTTAAATTTGGTCAAAAGATGAACAAATGCATGGCTATTTTAGTTTATTTTTTATTATAATACATATTATTTCATAATTTACCATAATAACCTTTAAAAATTAATATAAAAACTTAATAATGGTTGTCTGCTTTCATCCATATTATTATCTATTGGCCTAATTTCATTTTAAGGTCTCCATATTAAAAGAACATAGCTATAAAACACTTTAACAAATAGCAAGCAAATTTTACAATTTCCATGATTAAGTCCATTTATAAAATTAATCAACCAATCGGTAAAATTAATTCACGAAAATTTCACACATGCAATCTAACATACTGTAAACACAAAAAAAATAATTAAAATATTTTTCTGACTCGAATTCGTGGTCCCAAAACTACTATTCTAACTAGGGTCTAAACCGGGCTATTACAATGCCGATTTTTATCGTAGATTTATAAAGGATTTTTCAAAAATTTCTAGACCTTTATATATGCTTTTAGGAAAAGATGTTTTTCAATCTAACAAAGCATGTTTAGAAGCTTTTGAAAAATTGAAATATCGATTAATTTCAGCCCCAATAATTGTTACACCTGATTAGAACATGCCTTTTGACTTGATGTGTGATGCAAGCAATTTCGCTGTTGGAGCTGTGATGGGCCAAAGGAGGAACAAAGTCTTTCATCCTGTCTACTATGCAAGTAGAAATTTTACAAGAGCCCAAATCAATTATACGGTAACTGAAAAAGAACGATTTGCTATAGTTTTTGCTTTTGACAAGTTCCATTCATATCTTGTAGGTACCAAAGTTACGGTATTTGCTGACCATGTTGTCATTAAGTACTTACTTAAGAAGAAAGATGTTGAACCGAGGCTAATTTGTAGGATACTGTTACTCCAAGAATTTCACCTTGAGATCCAAGACAGATAAGGTGTTGAAAATTAAGTAGCCAATCATCTGTCAAGGTTGGAACAAAATAAAGAAACTTCTTCATTTATTCCAATTAATGAGAATTTTTTCGATGAGCATATCTTCAAGCTAACGCGAATCTATGAAACACCTTGGTTTGTTGATTTTGCCAATTACTTAGCATGTGGAATAATTCCTCGAGAATTGATATACCGACAAAGGAAGAAATTCCTTTATGATAATCGATACTATTTCTGTGAGGAACCATTTTTGTTTAAACAATATGTAGATAACATAATCAAGAAGTGCATAGTTGGGACTAAGATCGACGAAATTTTGTACCACTGTCATTCATCTCTGAGTGGGAGACACTTTGGTAGTTCACGAGTAGTAGCGAAGATTTTACAAGCTAGGTTCTTTTAGCCTACATCATTCAAGGATGCTTATGCATATGTGAGAAACTACGGTAGATGCCAAAGAATCAGAAACATATCAAGGAGGAATGAGATGCCTTTGACAAATATTTTAGAGATAGAACTTTTCGATGTATGCGGCATTGATTTCTTATGCCAATTTCCTTCTTCATATGGTAACAAGTATATTTTAGTAGATGTGGATTATGTATCCAAGTGGGTTGAAGCTGAGGCATACCCAACTAATGACGCTAAGGTAGTCATGTGACTCCTACATAAGCACGTATTTACACGGTTTGGGACTCCTATAGCTATAATTAGCGATGAAGGATCTTACTTTGTAAATAAGCGGCTTAAGTGATATGAAGCATAAGATTGCTACTGCCTATCACCCACAATCAAATGGGCAAGTTGAAAGGGTGAATCGAGAAATCAAAAGTATACTTCAGAGGGTAGTGCTGTAACAGCCCAGTTTAGCTAAATCAGAACAGTGGTTTCAGAACTAAAAATCTGAGGTTAGAAAAATTATTTTAATACTATTTTTGGTGTTTATAACATGTGATTATATATGTGTAAAAATTTTGTGAGTTATTTTTATCGTTTAATAGCTCAATTTGAGAAAAATGACTAAATAGCCTAAAATGCAAAAGTTGCATTCTACTTGTTTAAAGGGCTTAATTGCCATCGCTTCTTAAATGGAAGGTCCTTAGGTTGTGAATAGACCATTGATAGTGCGAATGGACATAAATGGGCACTAAATGATGTTATTAAATGTTTTATATTAAAGTTAAAATTGTAAATTGGTTAATCAAGTTATATTAAATAAAACAAAAGCATTTTCATCTTTATTTTCCTTCATCTATAACCAAAAATCAAAAGAAAAGAATCCAAAGATGATGTTTTAGAGTTTGGCCATGTTGATGCTCAATTGAAGGTCCGTTTTTGTTCTGTTTTCGATGATTTTTATGTTTTTTGTGATCATTACTTTGAGTACTAGCTAGCCTGTACTTTAATCTTTTAATTTACTAAAGATTTTATGAGTTGCCATTGATGAATCTATGTGTTTTTGAGTGTTTGAAGATGAAATATGAAAGCTTGATGTTTGATATATATGTTTTGTAAAGTGATTATTAATAAAAATGCATATTAGGGATTAAATTGAGAAATTTGTAAATTAAGGGGTTGAATTGTGAAATGAATGAAAAATATGGGCTGCTAGGGACCTATATGAAATTTGGCTAGGCTTGGGTTTAATAAAATTTCATGAATTTTGTGTATTTGTGAAATAAGGACTAAATTGAATAAATGTGAAACTTTAGGGGCTAAAGTGTAAAAATGCCCAAATAGGTATTTGTGGATGAAATTAAATGATCATTTAATTAAATGAGTTAATTTTGAATTCATATATATCCTGAAAGAAAGAAATCGGATTTAGATCGGGGGAAATCAAAAGTTGTCGAATAGTCAACCCAATACGTCAATCCCTAGTATGAGGTAAGTTCATATGCAAATAAATGTATTTAAATTGAATTATACATTTTTAATTGTTATTGAATTGCTATGAATGTTGAACGAGTAAATATGAGCAAGAATTGACAAAATTACAACATTCGAAAGTCTCGTACAACCTTAGGAATAGTATAGGATACGAATGTCATGACATCAGGTTACCGAGATGCGATTATATGTAAGACCATGTTTGGGACATTGGCATTGTATTTTGATTACATGTAAGACCATGTCTGGGAAATTGGCATCATTAATCGATTTCATGTAAGACCCTGTCTGGGATAGTGGCATCGATATGTGATAACATGTAAGACCATATCTGGGATATGGCATTATACGAGTTATATGTGTTTACCGAGTATCCTTAACGATTCTGAATGGTTCAATGGCAAAGTCAATTCAAGAAAGAATATATGAATGAGTTAAATGACTCAGGTACATACAAAATTCATACGAGTAATGAAAAGGAAGTATTTGATGAATTCAATTATGATATTAAATATGTATACAATGAGAAAGGTTTGTAATCTTATAACTGTTTACTCATGGTTGCTTATTGATAGAATTGATATTGATTCATATGATGACTTTATTTGTATATGGCTTACTAAGCTTTTAAAGCTTACTTTGTGTGTTCTTTCCTTGTTTTATAGTTAATCGAAGCTAGCTCGAACTTCGGGGATCATTAAGAACATCGTCACACTATCGATCATCTTGTTGGTACTTTTGAAGCTTTGTAAATATGGTATATGGCATGTATTCTTGCAGTTTGATGATAAGTTTTGAGATATGATAGTAGCCATTTGTATTTGCTTGTGAAATGATGTAAATGTTGATGTGTATGGCCATTTAAGTTGGCTTGAATTAGGTGTTTGGTAAGTAGTTCATGAAGTATAAGTCATCATGTGTTTTGGTGTATTATTGTTTGAAAAATGGCATGTTATGAATTGGCTTGATTTTGAGATGATGAAATGGTATGTTTTGAAGCATGAAATAGATGTTAAGATGAAGAGGAAATGCATTTAGAAGTTATGTAAGTTTGATGATTTTGGCATATTGATTTGGTATGTTTTGGCTATGGATTTGAGTAGTTAAGAGGATAGTTTCTAAATGGCATGATATGTGTATGAATTGTTAAAATGTGGCTGCCAATTGGGTTGAATTATTGGTGCAAATTATACTTGTGTATACTTATGAAAAATAGGGTGGCAAAATGGTTATGCAAATAGCCTATTTTTGTCCATGCGGGCAGAGACACGAGCGTGTGTCTCAGTTGTGCGCGACACACAGTCATGTTTCATGGCCGTGTGTCCACTAGGGTAGGCCTTCGAATTTAAGTCAGTATATCCCACAGGCTTGACACGGTCTAGACACACGGGCATGTCTACTGGCTATGTGTGGCACATGGGTAGTGTGTTGCAAGTCAATATGTATACGCTGTTTTCACACGACCTATGACACGGGCGTGTCTAGTGGTCGTGTGAGACACAAGGCCTGTTCACACGGGCGTGTGAACCCTGTATGCATGAAAATTTTCTAATTTTCCTAAAGTTATCAAATTTATTGTTTTTGTAACACCCCTTACCCGTATCCAAGGCCGGAATAGAGTACGAGGCATTACCAGACTTAACAATACACATAGACGAAAACTGGGTCATAAAATTTCATTTAATTCAAAACTTTTCGAACACATGCATAACAAACAAAGCTAACTATATCATCACATCAAAACATAGGACATGGCACGATTAATTAAACTTATAAACCATAATAGATAAGGACTACATCTCATGATCATATACGATAACTCAATGCAGACTGATACGTATGGTCAAAATCATAATGAAAATTACACATCACAAACCAACTTCCTATACATGCCACTCACTTGATATTTCTAATATTTAAATTAATTCTCCCAAAAATGATAGTTTGATAGTGTGATTTTGCCTCCGACGATCTCCAACCCCGAGCCGACCTGCCAATACTAAAGAAATGGAGAGGATGGGTAAGCTTTACGCTTAGTAAGTTCATGTGAAAATAATAAGCAATTACTACCATGCTTTTCAAGATAAAACACTATAATTGTACAATTACACATGTCCAGGACAGACTGTTTTCTAGAGTCCCAATGTAAAAAAATCATATCTCGAGGTACAAAACTCGAAATCCAATTCCGTAAATTTTTCCTGAAACTAGACTCATATTCTACTTACTAAATTTTTTCTATAATTATTGGTTGGGCCATTTAGTATAGTTTATTAGTTAAAGTCTCCCCTGTTTCAGGGTATGACTAATCTGACCCCTGTGCACTACGAACCAAATTTCTCCCTGTACAGAATTCCAACGACTATGACGTTTGTTTCCCTTAAAAATAGACTCAATAAGGAATCCATGAATGTAAGGTATGACTCTTAATAATTTTTGTACAATTTATGGTGAATTTCTAAATTCAGAACAGGGGATCTCGAATTCATTTAGACTCTGTTTCACAAGAATTCAAATATCACACAATATAGAATTCTTTTGCTTCCCCTGTTTCTTTTATATGAAAATAGACTCATTAAGATTTATTTTCATATATCATTCCTATTTTTATTCAACTTCCATGATTTTTGGTAAATTTTTAAAATCACGTAACTGCTGCTGTCCAACACTGTTTTACTACTAAAGTTCACTTTTACACAATTCACTTAATCCATTCCATTTTACCGAGGTTCGCTCAAATATCGAGCATATTGCTCATAAATTCAAATAAACATATACTTGCACTTGTTCATCACATAATCACTTTCACATGTATTTTCATTTAATCGATTTCCCGTTGAACTCATCAGAATAATAACAGATACACAATTGCCTGCACATTTTCTCATTTCCACACATGTAGCCGAAGCTATCTGGTACGCATAGTAGCCTGCACTTAGTACTACACATGCGACCAATTATCCAGTACACGTAGTAGCTTGCACTTAGTACAACACACGTGACCTAACCATCTGATACACGTAGTAGCCTACACTTAGTACTACACACGTGATCGAAGTTATCAGGTGCGCATAGTAGCCTGCACTTAGTACTACACATGCAACCAACAATCCGGTACATGTAGTAGCCTGCACTTAGTACTACACACGTGACCTCACAATAGCTCATTTGTATCGTTTCTATTCCGAAGGTTCAACCGGGAAATTCCTCACTTTTCAACATTTTATTAAATTGTCCGTAATCAATTTAAATTCATAATTTACATCAAATAACCATTTGATAGGCAGCCACATTTCATATGATATCAAAATATATTAACATAAAAAGAATCGATAGATTATTTATATAAAAACTTACTCGAAGTGTCGATCTCACTATCCATAGTACCAATTGTCCATGCATAGTATAATAAGACACAACTCAAATAGTAAATCAGCTTTTAAGAATTTACATAACATAAATCACATATTTCATATATCACTTGTCATGTATCATCATTTTCTTGCATTTCATGTAACATTCTTTCATGTCATATTTCCACATCATAAACACCATTCCATCAACTTTTCCAATATATTAAATCATACAATATATGCAATAATAGTAAGAAATATAATTCAAACATAACATTGCATTATTATTATCATACGAACTTACCTCGATACAAAATATTAGCAATTGAGCCTATTCCTTGTAAACTTTGTTTTTCCCTCGATCACGACTTGAATATCGTTTCTCTTAATCTATAATAACAAATTAATTTATTTAAAACATACATTCATCAAAACAGCCTTTAATACAAACTTTCACAAAATTACCATTTTGCCCCTAAACTTTTGCATAATTACACTTTTTCCCCTAGGCTCGGGTGTAACACCCCGAACCCGAAACCGACACCGGAGTCGAACACGAGGTGTTAACTGACTTTAACCCCTTATAAAATTTATTTTCCAGACACTGCCCAATCTGTGTACTAGTCGTTTTAAAAATCATATCTTGAGTTTCGTAACTCGAAAATCAGTTTCGTAATTTTTCCCAGAAACTAGACTCATGTGCCCATCTATGTATTTTTTTCTAGAATTTTTGGTCAGGCCAATTAGTACAGTTTATTAGTCAAAGTCTCCCATGTTGCAGGGGTCGACTACACTGACCTTTGCCCATTACGACTTGAATATCTCCCTGCACGGGGCTTCAATACTGATGCCGTTTGTTTCTATGAAAACTAGACTCAGAGAGGAATCTATAAATATATGGTACGACCCCTAATTATCTCTTGTTAATTTATAATGAATTTCCAAAGTCGGAGCAGGGAATCTAGAAACCGTTCTGGCCCTGTCCCACAAAAATCTGATTATCTCTTAATATACTGCCCATATGATCTTTTCGTTACTTCCTCATGAAAACAGACTCATCGAGCTTCGATTACATAATTTATTCATCAATTAATTCCACTCCTACTATTTTTAGTGATTTTTCAATCTCATGACACTGCTGCTGCCAGCATCTGTTACGAAAGTAACTAGGTCCATTTCATGCCTACCCTTGATCCAACTAAATCGAACATTCGTGCCATTTTCGCATGGCTTAAAGTTTACATGCCAAAGTTCAAACACAACGTAATAGCTTATACATGCCAAAATGTTCTTCTAAGCCAACTAAGAAGAAAGTACCAAAACTTGCTATCCGGTGTGATGACTTCGATGACGGCCCGATCACGCAAAAAGAGATGTGTCCAAGAAACCTAGAATAGGTGACAAGGAAACACCGAGTGAGTTTATAACTCAGTAAGTCATAAGCTATGCACTACCATCCATCAATAACATTATCACAAGAGAAAACAAAATGGAACGAGGCTAATTACTCCATCCATTCCGAACCATACCATAGTTCCTCCAACCTATCGATTCAATTTCATATCAATTCATGCATTCACATTCCATATACTCATCAATAGGACATTGAAGCATTTTCATAAATCAATTTATTTTCGTTACAATCAAACGACTAAACGGCCTTTCACCCATCCTACGATAAATTTTATGTACGTGACTTCAAGTATAGTTGTCACATAGGTTCAAACTTACCGAGCTCAACACCAAGTATAAGCATAGCACCTATTAGCCATGTACTCAAGACACTTACCCGATCCGCTGTCCGCGATCGACTCAATAGTGTCGCACACATAGTGTCCATAATGATTCACGAATGCATATTGAGTCCGCACACTCAGTGCTATATAATCAACTCGCACACTTAGTGCTACGTAATCAAATCGCACACTTAGTGCTACATAGTCAAACTCGCACACTTAGTGCCGCATGGTCAATTCGCACACTTAGTGCATCATATTCATTTCGCACACTTAGTGCAACATAGTCAAATCGCACACTTAGTGCTGTACAATTTAATCCCGCGCACTTAGCGCCAATCTCATGGTCATAAATGGTTATACCCGCACGTTTAGTGCCGAGATCAACAACTCAGTACATCTTACCTCTTTTCTTTTCATTCAACAATTTCATCATCACATACGTACATGCATATATATATATGTATATTTATTCATTCCATTCAGCATCAATACATAAACATTATGACCATTTGAAATAATACCAACTACATGCTTAATGACTTACCTTGTGTTGGGTAAGACGGTTCCAACTCGACTACTCAGTGATCTTTTCTTTGCCTTTATCGGATCTAGTTCCCTTTTTGCTCTTGAGCTTAAGTTCAACAAAATTTAAAATAGTCATTAATCGACTATTCAAGTATTACTTTCAGAATAATATATATATTGATTTGACCTTCACACACATAGATTATAGTAAGCTTTATAATAGTCAATAAATAACTCATTGGCAAATTTTCATTAATGTTTACAACAAAATCACATATTCACTACGAGCTGTTTTCCCGAGCAGTAGTCGCTAAATTGTTTATAACTGGAGCTACAAAACTCCAAATCACTAGCCGTTAATTTTCCCTGAATATAGACTCATATATCTTCCATCCATAAAATTTTCAGAATTTTTGGCTTGGCCAATCAATACCAGATTTTTCTTAAAGTTTCCCCTGTTTCACTGTTTGACTATTCTGACCACTCTTCACTACGAATCAAATTTCTCATTTTACAGAATTCAAAATGTGTTGTATTTGATCTCATTTGAAACTAGACTCATTAAGGAGTCTAAGCATATAAATTTTATCTTATAATCATTTTTGTACAATTTATAATGATTTCCTAAAAACAGAACAGGAAATCTAGTAGTCATTTTGACTCAGCCCCACAATACTTCAAATATCTCAAGATCGGTAACTCTTTTGTTTTTATAGTTTCTTTTGTAAGAAAATAGACTCTTCAAGCTTTAATGTCATAATTCACTCAGTTTCTAATTCAACTCCTACAAATTATGGAGATTTTCCAAAATCACCTTACTGCTGCTGTCTCCAAACAGATTATTACCAAATCAAATACTAACATTAGCATTTCACCTTAATAGCTAGCTTACCAAGCCTTAATTTAACATATTAATCTTTAACATATCTTTCACTTTTCATCAACAACTATCAAAAAGCTCAAGCACTCATCAATGGCAAAACACAAAATCATCATCAATCCACAAAATTGAACCATGGGTTTTTAGAACTCAAGTCAACTACTAAAACATGCATGCATCTCAAGAACAACATCAAACATACCTTAGTCTAGCAAACCACCATAGCCGATTTTCTCAAGCTCTTCCCCTTCCTTTCTTTCCTCTATTCGGCCAAAGGTGTTCAAGAATGAACACATTTTTTTTTGTTTTCTTTCCTCAACTCACGGCAACAAGGGGGGGTATGGATGAGACCATTTTTTTTTCATCACCCTTCCTTTTCATTGTTTAATTACCATGCTCTTTATTTTATTTTTCTTAGCATACATCACTAGCATAACATGTTGGTGACATGTTTCCACCCATAGCATGGCCAGCCACTATGCTTTAATTTGGCTAATTTGACATGCAAGGACAAACACTTTCCCACATATATTAATGGGCCACTTGAACACTTGCCTAGCATATTTCTAAATTGTCTCACATAAGTCCCTACTAATAAATTCCACATACACTGACCAAATTAAAGTATGGAACTATCACACAAGCATTTACGCACATCATAAACACAGAATATAATCTTTAATTATTTATAAGACTCGGTTTTGTGGTCCCGAAACCACTTCCCGACTAGGGTCAATTTTGGGCTGTCACAACTCTCCCCCACTTAAGAAATTTTCGTCCCCGAAAATCTTACCGGTAAATAGGTTTGGATATCGTTCTTTCATCGAGCTCTCGGTTTCCCAAGTAGCTTCCTCGATCCCGTGTTTGAGCCATAACACCTTTACTAGCGGAACTCTTTTGTTTCGTAACTCCTTCACTTCACGAGCTAGGATACGCATCGGTTCTTCTTCATAACTCATATCGGCTTGAATTTCAACCTCTGATGGGCTAATTATGTGCGATGGATCAGATCTATAGCGTCGAAGCATCGAAACATGAAAGACGTCATGGATCTTTTCAAGCTCAGGGGGCAAAATCAATCTATACGCAACTGGCCCCACTCGTTCGGAGATTTCGTACGGCCCAATGAATCTCGGGCTCAACTTGCCCTTACGGCCAAACCTAAGTACCTTTTTCCAAGGCGAAACTTTAAGAAACACTTTATCTCCCACCTGATATTCAATGTCTTTTCGTTTCAAATCCGCATACGATTTCTGACGATCTGTGGCTGCTTTCAGACTTTCACGGATTACCTTTACTTTCTGTTCGGCATCTTTAATCAAATCAACTCCGAAAATTTTACTTTCACCGAGCTCGGTCCAAAACAATGGTGTACGGCATTTACGACCGTACAAAGCCTCGTAAGGTGCCATCTTAATACTTGATTGAAAACTATTGTTGTAAGCGAATTCAATCAAAGGTACATACCGTTCCCATGAACCACTAAACTCAAGGATGCAGCATCTCAGCATATCCTCGAGTATCTGAATTATCCGCTCGGATTGACCATCGGTTTGGGGATGAAAAGCGGTGCTAAAATGCAGCTTGGTACCCAAAGCTTCTTGCAATTTCTTCCAAAATCGCGAGGTGAATCTCGGATCTCTATCCGACACGATAGAAATAGGTACTCCATGTAATCTCACAATCTGAGAAACATACAATTCGGCTAGTTTATCCAATGAAAAATCCGTTCGCACGGGGATAAAGTGAGCCGACTTAGTCAGCCTATCAACAACAACCCAAATCGCATCCTTCTTACTTGCGGACAATGGCAGTCCGGACACAAAGTCCATTGTGACTCGGTCCCATTTCCACTCGGGTATCATGATCGGCTAAAGTAACCCTGAAGGCACTTGATGTTCCGCTTTCACTTGTTGACATATTAAACATCTCGAAACAAAGTCGGAGATGTCTCGTTTCATACCATGCCACCAAAATCGACGTTTCAAGTCGTTGTACATTTTCGTGCTCCCCGGGTGAATTGACATTCGGCTACAATGGGCTTCGTTCAGAATCATCGGAATGAGTTCCGAATTCCTTGGAACACACAAACGACTTCTAAACCTCAAACAACCATCATCATCAATCTGAAACTCCGATTCCTTGTTCGGAACACACTCAGCTCGTTTTGCAACCAATTCATCATCGACTTCCTGAGCTTCAAGAATTTGATGAGTCAATAATGGTTTGGCTTTTAATTCAGCTACTAACACATTGTCAGGTAGAACAGACAAGTGTACATTCATCGCTCGCAAAGCAAACAGTGATTTCCGGCTTAAGGCGTCCGCAACCACATTAGCCTTTCCCGGGTGGTAATCAATGACAAGCTCGTAATCTTTCAACAACTCAAGCCAACGTCTTTGTCGCAGATTCAAGTCTCGTTGAGTCATCAAATATTTGAGACTTTTGTGATCCGAAAACACATGGCACTTCTCACCAAACAAATAATGTCGCCATATTTTCAATGCAAACACAATGGCGGCTAGTTCGAGATCATGGGTCGGATAATTTCTCTCGTGTGGCTTTAATTGTCTTGACGCATAGGCCACAACTCGACCTACTTGCATCAGTACGCAACCCAACCCAAGTAGGGATGCGTCACTATAAATGACAAACTCTTTACCCGATTCGGGTTGCACCAAAATTGGAGCTTCAGTCAAATGAGTTTTCAGTTGATCGAAGCTTTTCTGACATTTCTCCGTCCATTCGAACTTAACATCCTTTTGAAGTAGCTTCGTCATTGGTGTGGCTATCATCGAGAAACCTTTGACAAATCGTCGGTAATAACCGGCGAGCCCTAGAAAGCTCCGGACTTCGGTAACATTTCTCGGAGGCTTCCAGTTAAGTATGGCTGAAATTTTGCTCGGGTCAACTCGAATACCCGATGCGGATACCACATGACCCAAGAAGCTAACCTCTCTTAACCAGAACTCACACTTACTGAACTTAGCATATAACTGCTTATCCCGCAAAATTTGCAACACTTGCCTCAGATGCTCAGCATGTTCGGTCTCATCTCTTGAATAGACCAAGATGTCATCAATAAACACAACTACGAACCGATCCAAATACGGCCTGAAGATCCGATTCATCAAATCCATAAACACCGCAGGGGCATTAGTGAGCCCGAACGGCATCACTAAGAACTCGTAGTGACCGTACCTCGTTCTGAAAGCAGTTTTGGGTACGTCCGAATCTCGAATCCGCAACTGATAATAACCCGATCTCAAATCTATCTTTGAAAACACCGATGCTCCCTTTAATTGATCGAACAGATCATCAATACGCGGTAACGGATACTTATTCTTTATCGTCACTTTATTCAGTTGACGATAGTCAATGCACAACCTCATGGTTCCGTCCTTCTTTTTCACGAACAATACTGGTGCACCCCAAGGTGAGAAACTCGGTCGAGCGAAACCTCTATCCGTCAATTCTTGCAACTGAGCTTTCAACTCTTTTAACTCGGTTAGTGCCATACGATACGGAGCGATCGAAATTGGCGTAGTTCCAGGTACAAGCTCAATACCAAACTCTACCTCCCGAACAGGTGGCAAACCCGGTAACTCTTCAGGAAAAACATCCGGGTATTCACAAACCACCGGCACCGATTCGGGTTTCTTTTCTAACTCCTTGTCATCAAGTACATACGCGAGGTATGCTTCGCACCCTTTCCTTACATATTTCTGGGCCAACATTGCTGATATTACAGCTGGCAACCCCCTTAAGTCCGCAGACTCAACTCGGATTATTTCGTTATTTGCGCACCTCAAATCGATAGTCTTGCTTTTGCAATTCACAACCGCATCATGCGCGGTTAACCAATCCAAACCAAGAATAACATCAAACTCGTCGAACGGCAAAAGCATCAAATCGGCCGGAAAACAGGATTCTCGGATTATTAGAGGGCATCTCTTACACACTTTATCAACAAGTACGCATTGGCCCAAAGGGTTTGATACTCAAATTACGAGCTCAGTAGACTCAACAGGTAGAGTCTTACTGGTTGCTAAGGTTTCGCATACATATGAATGAGTAGAACCAGGGTCAATCAATGCAATCACATTAGTATCAAAGAGAGTGAAGGTACCAGTGATGACGTCGGGGGAGGATGCCTCCTCTCGTGCGCGAATGGCATATGCTCTAGCAGGAGTACAGTTCTCGGCTCGATCGGCCGTATCAGAGGCCCCCCTCTGACTACCACCCCTGCCTCCTAAAATTCTCGGTGGTCTACCTCTAGATGTCACTCCACTAGGTCTTGCACCTTGAATCTTATTCTTCTCATCCAGCTCCGTGCAATCTCTAATGAAGTGGTCCTTCGAACCGCATCCGTAACAGGCCCTGCTAGTAGACTTGCCCCAACATTCACCTAGGTGTCGTCTTCCACATTGGGGACATTCAGGTTTCTCGTGACGATTATTGCCCACACTAGCTACCGAAGTAGCTCGGGAGCCCATCGATGGTCTTGCCCTGATGGAAATTCCCGCAGTCGCCCTCGACTTATTAATGTCCTCCCTGAACTTCTTTACAGCTGAGAACGGAGCTTTACCCGTCGATCTTTTACGATAATCTCTAGCTTCAAATTCAGCCTTCCTCTTCTCCTTTCCAAGTTCTTCCGCCTTGCAGGCTCGTTCGACTAGTGTTACGAATTCTTTTATTTCCAAAATACCCATTAGTAGCTTTAAATCTTCATTCAATCCTTCCTCGAATCTTTTGCACATAGCAACCTCATCAGCTACACACTCCCGGGCATACCTACTGAGTCTTACGAATTCATGTTCGTATTCAGATACAGTCATACGGCCTTGCTTGAGTTCCAAGAACTCCTTACGCTTCTGATCAATGAACCGTTGGCTAATAAATTTCTTTCGGAATTCCGTTTGAAAGAAGTCCCAAGTTACTCGCTCGTTCGGGACTATGGAAATCAAGGTCCTCCACCAATAGTAGGCTGAGTCTCGCAACAAAGATACAACACATTTTAGACATTCGTCAGGTGTGCATGACAATTCATCGAACACCCGAATGGTGTTATCAAGCCAGAACTCGGCCCTTTCGGCATCATCAGTTACTATGGCCTTGAACTCCTCGGCCCCACGCTTCCTAATCAAGTCTACAGGTGGCTTACTCAGCCTCACAGGATCAGCGACTGATGGCATTACAGGCTCTTGGGGTGGATTATTCAAATTTGGGAATTGTTGGACAGCCGGGTTGGTTCGGGCATATTGCGCGACCCACTCATTCATCATGGTAAAGAAGGCTTGTTTAGCCCCCTCACCTTGATTATTCGCAGATGACAGAGGTTCAACAGGCGGCGTCCCTTGTGCAGGAGCAGCCGCTACGCTCTCAACGTCATCCGCTAGGGTTCTTTCTACACCGGGATCCATTTACTAATCAAAACATAAACATTTCAACCGTCAGAAGTCATCACCCTTTTAAACATTAACATTAAGGCATGTATAGCTAGACTCATACGTGCTATGGTAGTCCTAGAACCAACTAAACCATAGCTCTGATACCAATCAAATGTAACACCCCGAACCCGAAACCGACACCGGAGTCGAACACGAGGTGTTAACTGACTTTAACCCCTTATAAAATTTATTTTCCAGACACTGCCCAATCTGTGTACTAGTCCTTTTAAAAATCATATCTTGAGTTTCGTAACTCGAAAATCAGTTTCGTAATTTTTTCCAGAAACTAGACTCATGTGCCCATCTATGTATTTTTTCTAGAATTTTTGGTCGGGCCAATTAGTACAGTTTATTAGTCAAAGTCTCCCATGTTGCAGGGGTCGACTACACTGACCTTTGCCCATTACGACTTGAATATCTCCCTGCACGGGGCTTCAATACTGATGCCGTTTGTTTCTATGAAAACTAGACTCAGAGAAGAATCTGTACATATATGGTACGACCTGTAATTATCTCTGGTTAATTTATAATGAATTTCCAAAGTCGAAGCAGGGAATCCAGAAACCGTTCTGGCCCTGTCCCACAAAAATCTGATTATCTCTTAATATACTGCCCATATGATCTTTTCGTTACTTCCTCATGAAAACAGACTCATCGAGCTTCGATTACATAATTTATTCATCAATTAATTCCACTCCTACTATTTTAGTGATTTTTCAATCTCATGACACTGCTGCTGCCAGCATCTGTTACGAAAGTAACTAGGTCCATTTCATGCCTACCCTTGATCCAACTCAATCGAACATTCGTGCCATTTTCGCATGGCTTAAAGTTTACATGCCAAAGTTCAAACACAACGTAATAGCTTATACATGCCAAAATGTTCTTCTAAGCCAAC
Source organism: Gossypium hirsutum (assembly GCF_007990345.1). Classification (NCBI taxonomy): domain Eukaryota; kingdom Viridiplantae; phylum Streptophyta; class Magnoliopsida; order Malvales; family Malvaceae; genus Gossypium; species Gossypium hirsutum. The sequence goes on along the minus strand of NC_053431.1, from coordinate 73,953,285 downwards.
TAAGAAGAAAGTACCAAAACTTGCTATCCGGTGTGATGACTTCGATGACGGCCCGATCACGCAAAAAGAGATGTGTCCAAGAAACCTAGAATAGGTGACAAGGAAACACCGAGTGAGTTTATAACTCAGTAAGTCATAAGCTATGCACTACCATCCATCAATAACATTATCACAAGAGAAAACAAAATGGAACGAGGCTAATTACTCCATCCATTCCGAACCATACCATAGTTCCTCCAACCTATCGATTCAATTTCATATCAATTCATGCATTCACATTCCATATACTCATCAATAGGACATTGAAGCATTTTCATAAATCAATTTATTTTCGTTACAATCAAACGACTAAACGGCCTTTCACCCATCCTACGATAAATTTTATGTACGTGACTTCAAGTATAGTTGTCACATAGGTTCAAACTTACCGAGCTCAACACCAAGTATAAGCATAGCACCTATTAGCCATGTACTCAAGACACTTACCCGATCCGCTGTCCGCGATCGACTCAATAGTGTCGCACACATAGTGTCCATAATGATTCACGAATGCATATTGAGTCCGCACACTCAGTGCTATATAATCAACTCGCACACTTAGTGCTACGTAATCAAATCGCACACTTAGTGCTACATAGTCAAACTCGCACACTTAGTGCCGCATGGTCAATTCGCACACTTAGTGCATCATATTCATTTCGCACACTTAGTGCAACATAGTCAAATCGCACACTTAGTGCTGTACAATTTAATCCCGCGCACTTAGCGCCAATCTCATGGTCATAAATGGTTATACCCGCACGTTTAGTGCCGAGATCAACAACTCAGTACATCTTACCTCTTTTCTTTTCATTCAACAATTTCATCATCACATACGTACATGCATATATATATATGTAAATTTATTCATTCCATTCAGCATCAATACATAAACATTATGACCATTTGAAATAATACCAACTACATGCTTAATGACTTACCTTGTGTTGGGTAAGACGGTTCCAACTCGACTACTCAGTGATCTTTTCTTTGCCTTTATCGGATCTAGTTCCCTTTTTGCTCTTGAGCTTAAGTTCAACAAAATTTAAAATAGTCATTAATCGACTATTCAAGTATTACTTTCAGAATAATATATATATTGATTTGACCTTCACACACATAGATTATAGTAAGCTTTATAATAGTCAATAAATAACTCATTGGCAAATTTTCATTAATGTTTACAACAAAATCACATATTCACTACGAGCTGTTTTCCCGAGCAGTAGTCGCTAAATTGTTTATAACTGGAGCTACAAAACTCCAAATCACTAGCCGTTAATTTTCCCTGAATACAGACTCGTATATCTTCCATCCATAAAATTTTCAGAATTTTTGGCTTGGCCAATCAATACCAGATTTTTCTTAAAGTTTCCCCTGTTTCACTGTTTGACTATTCTGACCACTCTTCACTACGAATCAAATTTCTCATTTTACAGAATTCAAAATGTGTTGTATTTGATCTCATTTGAAACTAGACTCATTAAGGAGTCTAAGCATATAAATTTTATCTTATAATCATTTTTGTACAATTTATAATGATTTCCTAAAAACAGAACAGGAAATCTAGTAGTCATTTTGACTCAGCCCCACAATACTTCAAATATCTCAAGATCGGTAACTCTTTTGTTTTTATAGTTTCTTTTGTAAGAAAATAGACTCTTCAAGCTTTAATGTCATAATTCACTCAGCTTCTAATTCAACTCCTACAAATTATGGAGATTTTCCAAAATCACCTTACTGCTGCTGTCTCCAAACAGATTATTACCAAATCAAATACTAACATTAGCATTTCACCTTAATAGCTAGCTTACCAAGCCTTAATTTAACATATTAATCTTTAACATATCTTTCACTTTTCATCAACAACTATCAAAAGCTCAAGCACTCATCAATGGCAAAACACAAAATCATCATCAATCCACAAAATTGAACCATGGGTTTTTAGAACTCAAGTCAACTACTAAAACATGCATGCATCTCAAGAACAACATCAAACATACCTTAGTCTAGCAAACCACCATAGCCGATTTTCTCAAGCTCTTCCCCTTCCTTTCTTTCCTCTATTCGGCCAAAGGTGTTCAAGAATGAACACATTTTTTTTTTGTTTTCTTTCCTCAACTCACGGCAACAAGGGGGGTATGGATGAGACCATTTTTTTTTCATCACCCTTCCTTTTCATTGTTTAATTACCATGCTCTTTATTTTATTTTTCTTAGCATACATCACTAGCATAACATGTTGGTGACATGTTTCCACCCATAGCATGGCCAGCCACTATGCTTTAATTTGGCTAATTTGACATGCAAGGACAAACACTTTCCCACATATATTAATGGGCCACTTGAACACTTGCCTAGCATATTTCTAAATTGTCTCACATAAGTCCCTACTAATAAATTCCACATACACTGACCAAATTAAAGTATGGAACTATCACACAAGCATTTACGCACATCATAAACACAGAATATAATCTTTAATTATTTATAAGACTCGGTTTTGTGGTCCCGAAACCACTTCCCGACTAGGGTCAATTTTGGGCTGTCACATCGGGAATTAAACTTAATCCCTTATTCTTATATTTTATGACATGCTGATCATTTTTCCCCTATGACAACATCAAATTCTCACTCTAACATGCACTTATGACTGTTAGGTATTTTTACCGATTAAGCCCCTTTACTCGTTTTCACTTAAAACCGAGTAGCACAAGTTGTCTAACATAATTTAAAACCTCATATTCTATCATAAAACACCAAAATACACAAATTTCACCTATTGGTATTTTTCCAAATACGAACCCTAGGTTGAATTATTGCTAGCATAAGCTTAATCAAGTTACCGGGATTCCAAAAACGTAAAGAACTTGAAAAACGGGGCTAGAACGGACTTAGTATTGAGCTTGGAAAGCTTGAAAACCCTATCCATGGAGTCTCCCTTGGTATACACGTCCATGGTGAAGAAGATGAGAAAAATTGGCTCTTAATTTTGTATTTTAATTCATTTTACCCCTAAATGACCAAAATGCCCTTTTTACTAAACTTTCCAAAAATTCCATCCATGTCCAATTTTGTCCATAAACTTAGAAATTGGTAAAATTGCTATTTAAGACCTCCTAATTAATATTTCAAAGCAATTTCATACTAGAAACATCTAGAATGCAAGTTTTGCAACTTATTCAATTTAGTCCCTAACTTCAAATTAAGCACTTTATGCATAGAATTTCTTCACGAAATTTTCACACAATCATGAAATCATATCATAGACCTCAAAATAATCATAAAATAATTATTTATATCTCAGATTTTTGGTCATGAAACCGCTATTCCGATTAGGCCTAATTCGGGATATTACAGTTTTAGTCTCGAACCTCGTTTAAACATGTTTTAAGGTATCGTAGAACCTTATAAGGGACAATATGATTACGTTAGATTGATATTTATGTGAAATTGAATCATGTATGAGAAATGTATATTTTATGTTGTGTTTGATCGATAATGCTTCATAACCCTATTTCGATGACAAATACGGGTTAGGGGTGTTACAAGTGCACCCTAACAGAATAGATTGGTCTCGATGGCTTGATGATGCAGTATGGGCCTATCGAACTGCTTTTAAGATGCCGTCAGGGATGACTCCTTGTCAGTTAGTTTTTGGAAAAGCATGTCATTTACCACTTGAATTGGAGAATAAAGCTCACTGGGCTTTGAAGCAATTTAATTTTGATCTTAAGCAAGTCGGTGAGAGAAGGTTGTTACGACTCGATGAGTTGGAGGGGTTGAGGTTATTTTCATACGAAAATGCCAAGATGTGTAAGGAAAAATAGAAGAAATGACATGATAGTCGTATTCAACCTCGTGAGTTTAAAGAAGGTCGGAAAGTATTGTTGTTTAATTTGAGGCTAAGATTATTTCCTAGAAAGCTCAAATCTCGGTGCAAACGAAATTATATCATCTACAAATTTTATCCATATAAAGCTTTAGAACTGTATGACAACCATGTAGGTACATTTAAAGTAAATGGTCAATGCCTCAAGCACTATTGGGATGGTAAAGTTGAGTGAATCAAAACCTCGTTCAAATTATTAGACCCTTAATTTTTCATAAAATTTCTTTTTAATAAAAATTTTGAGATTATTTTCTTAATTTAGTACATTTAATTAATTCTGTCTAAGGAGATTGGAACTTAAGCAGGACCATTGTGACCCCTCCAACCTTTCCTGGGAATTAATTTTATGTAATCTTTTATGAAGAAAATTTCTAATTAATTTTAAAAAATTTTACCCTTAGTTTTATTTTTATTTTTTTATCTTTTTATTTAATTTTAATTTTAATCTTTGTTTCTAATTTTAATGTTAGTTTTTTTTATTTTAATAAAGGGGGTCAATTTGGAATAAGTACTAATAAGTTTGTTTATTTTTAAGCAGCCCAATTTTTAATAAAGTTTGGGCTCAAGGCCTGAAACAACAAAGAGGAGAAAAAATTACCCGATGTGACATCCCTAACGTTCCTTAAAACCCAAATTTTTGCCACCTTATCTTCCCTCCATCTTACTTGCCGCCCAAGTAACTCAAAGATTAGTTAAATTTTAGCTACAAGATTACCTTGCCACCCAATTCTCTTAAATTAGCTAAATTTTAGCTACAAAGTCGCTCTAATTCACCATTATATAAACCCCTCTCTACCTTCATAATTTTCACAAGCCTTCAAGCTATTAGCTCAAAACCTAGCCACTTATTCTTTTCCTTCTTAGCCATCGGCCTAAATCCTAAAATTTCTCCCTAAAATTTCTTCCTTGTCACAAACCCCTAATATTGTTGCCGCATGACCTTTGCCGAAGTAGCCTCTACACCATGTCACTGCTGCAAATTGATCACCACCGTATTACCTTGCTTTCATCCATTTTCAACTTTTCTTCCCTTCCTATTACCAAAATTTTGCTTATTTTTTGAAAAAAATGTCCACATCTCGTAAAAGGACTAAATCTTTTTAAGACCTCTGTCGAAAATCCCATTGTGATCCAAGATAAAGAATTGAAAGAAAGGTTTGGTTCAATATTCAAGAACCAATCTATGATGCCAAAAAAAGGTTTCAACTTGGAAAATAATGATAAGATGGTTGTGCCCTTACCTATTCGAAAGACGATTGATGCCCTCAATTGGAATTATTTTTGTGATGCACGATCATTACCTGAAGAGGAGTTAGTTCGAGAGTTCTATGCAAATTTGACTAAGACAGATGCTATTGAAGTTCTTGTTCACAAGAAGAAGGTACCCCTAACTTCTAAATCCATTAATGATTTGTTTAACCTACCTGATGTTGAAGAAGATACTTTGCCATGATGATAAATATAAAATGAGATTTTCTTCAACAAGTACTTAATGTTGTGACAAATTCGAGATCCTAATGGATTATAAGGAAGTATGGTAGTCATTCTTGCCAAAGGGAATATTTAAAGTCGTTGGCTAAGGTATGGTTTTACTTTATTCGATATAGTTTCATCCTATCTCACACAGTTCCACCATCTTGATAGAGCAAATTCTTTTGTTATATGCAATTATGACAGAAAGGTCCATCAATGTTGGGAAGATTATCCTTGAAGTGATCTATTATTGTGCTAGAAAGAAGACTGGAAGCACTTACTTCCCATCCTTGATAACTTCACTCTAATTAAGGGCCAAAGTTAAGACAAAAGCAAACTTGAAGCGCCCATATGTTCAAGGTTGTATTACAACCGATGATCTTGAAAGGTTAGTACAGAATGTCCATGAACTAAACCCAATTAAACGAAGTAAGCCAACAGAACTAGAAACCGATGAGTCATCGGACAAGTCAGAAACTGAAGCTAACTCAACTACTGAAACGGAAGAGGTAGAATTTGAGGAAGAATCGAATGAGATTGAACTAATAAAGGAATCAAAAACTTTTAAACCAAGAAATGAGCCAAATATCAATAAGCTGGTTGAATCAAATATTGGTCCTGAGTTGACTATTCCAATACCCACTTCTTCAAACACTGTGAAGAAATTGGAATTGTCAACTATTATTAATATGATGAAGTTTATGCATAATCAACAACAACTTATTGGAAGTATGCAAAATTTAGAGATGATTCTGTAAAAAATACTTTTAAAAATATCTCTAATCATTTTGTTCTTGACTTCTCAGATTATATCTTCGATTCATGGAAAAAAGATGATAAAGGAAGTGAGGATAAAGCATCAAAGGAGGAAGACGAGGAGGATAAGTCAAATAAATAAAAAATGGGAGTTCTTTTCTTTAGTTTTTATTTTTTTTAGGTGTTCAATTTTATTTATTAGTTAGTTTTTTGCTTTCGCATAATAAAATGGGAAGCATGAATAAAATAAGTTCAATTCCTCTCAATAGAAAAATAAAGTGATGTGGTAATGGGAATGAGCATGTCTAGGATTGGGTTGTGAGAAAGACATGGTAATTAAGCAGTCTTTATGACTCACCTATCTTTTCTTGCAATCCTACAATGTGTTCAGTTTTCATTGTAACGCCACTAACCCGTATCCGTAGCCAGAATAGGGTTACAAGGCATTACCAATCAAAGCATAACATACAATATACATTTCCTATAGATGATTCAATTTCACATAAATATCAATCTAACATAATCATATTGTCCCTTATAAGGTTCAACTAGACCTTAAAACATGATTAAACAAGGTTCAGGACTGAACCGATAACATTTGTAAACTTTGAGAAATTTATAAAATTTTCAAGCATTCAGGGGTCACATCCCTGTGTGAAAACAGGGCATATATACTGACTTGCACCACACAGCCGAGGACACTCCCGTTTGCCATAGTTGTGGAAAAACTGGAGGGGTTACTAACTTGGGTCACACAGTCGGCAACACACCCATGTGCCAGCCTGTGTTTCACACACGGCCAATAGACACGCCCGTGTTTCTAGACCCTGTCCAACCTGTAGGGTATACTGACTTAAATTTAAAGGGTACCCCAGGGGACACACGACCGTGTAGCATCACCGTGTGTCACACACGACTGAGACACACGCCCGTGTCTCTGCTTGTGTGGACAAAAATAGGCTATTTGCATAACCATTTTGCCACCCTATTTTCATAAGCCTACACATGTATAATTTGCTCCAATATTTAACCCAATTGGTAGCCACTTCATAACCATTCATACACGTATCATTCCATTCAGAAATCATTCTCTTAACTACTCAAATACATGACCAAAACATACCAAATCAACAAGTCAAAATCATCAAAGTTGCATAACTTCTAAATGCATTTCTTCATCATTCCAATTACTAATTCTTGTCACAAAATATACCATTTCATCATCTCAAAATCAAGCTACAACAACCTATCTTCCAAACATTAATACACCAATTATTAACTAGCCACACAATCAAACATATAACCATCACAAAATATGCCAAAACATAATGCCATATATATACACCACATATATCACTTATCAAACACATAATTTAAGCCAACTTAAATAGCCATATTCACCACCATTTACAAGCCAAATCTCATGGCTAAATTCATAACTCAAAACATATCAAGATGACACTAGCCTATACATGCCATATACTAAATATACAAAGCTTCAAAAGTACCAACAAATTGATCGATAGTGTGATGACATTTCCCGACGATCTTCGAGTCTGAGCTAGCTCCGATTATCTATAAAACAAGGAAAGAACAAACAAAGTAAGCTTTAAAAGCTTAATAAGCCATATACAAATAAATTATCACATGAATCAATATCATTACCATCAATAGGCAACCATGAATAAACATTTATAAGATCACAAATCTTTCTCATTTTACACGTATTCAATATCATAATTGAATTCATCATATACTTCTTTTTCATTACTTGTATGAATCTTGTACGTACCTGAGCCATTTAACTCATTCACACATTCTTTCTCGATTTGACTTTGCTCATTGAACCATTCAGAATAGTTAAGGATACTCGGAAATCACATAAAGCTCGTACAATGCCATATCCCAAATATGGTCTTACATGTTATCACATACCGATGCCACTGTCCCAGACAGGGTCTTACACTAAATCGAATAATGATGCCAATGTCCCAAACATGGTCTTACACGTAATCACAATACAATGCCAATGTCCCAAACATGGTCTTACATGTAATCACATCTTGGTAATCCAAACTTCATGATATTCGTATCCTATACTTTTCCTAAGGTTTGTACGGGAATTTTCGATATCATAACTTCATTGATTCTTGCTCATATTTGCTCTTTCAACATCCATAGCAATTCAACAACAAATAAACATATATAAACCAATCTAAAAACATTTATTTGCATATGAACTTACCTCGTATTAGGAATAAATGAACTGGATCGATATTCGACAACTTTCGATTTCCCCCGATCTAAATCTGATTTCTTTCTTTCAGGATCTATATGAATTCCAAATTAACTTATTTATCACCTATTCATTCAATTTCATCCAAAAATACCTATTTGAGCATTTTTACACTTTAGCCCCAATCTTTCACATTTATACAATTTAGACCTCTATTCATAAAAACACAAAATTCATGAAATTCAATTTAATCCATGCTTGACCAAATTTCATAAGAACCTCTAGTAGCCCAAAACTTTCATTTATTCACACTTTTAACCTCACATTTTTATCTTTTCACAATTTAATCCCTAATATGCATTTTTACTCAAAATCACTTTACAAAACATAGATATCCATCACTAAAATTTCATAATTCATTATCAAACATTCAAAAACACATGAATTCATCAATAGAAACTTTCATAACACTAAGCATTTTTGTAAATTAATCCCTGGGCTAGTTAGTACTCGATGCAACTATCAAAAAAACGTAGAAATCATAAAAAATCGAGTCAAAACCATACCTTAATCAAGCTTCTAAGTACCGAAACCTCAAGCCCTAAAATGGTGTTATTTTTCTTCTCAAATTCGTCAAAGATGATGATAATGAAGCTAATTTTTATGTTTTGTTTTATTAATAATACATTAATACATAATTTACCAATTTGACATTGGTTTAAAACATTAATAAACATCAAATACATGCCCATTTATGTCCATTCCCACTATCAGTAGTCTATTCACAATATAAGGACTTCACATTTAATAAACCATAGCAATTAAGCACTTAAACAATTAGAATGCAACTTTTGCATTTTATGCTATTTAGTCCTTTTGTCAAATTAAGCATCCAATCGATAAAATTAAATCACGAAACTTTCACATATACATGCTATCATGCTATAAACACATAAAATAATATTAAAAAAATTCCCGACATCAGATTTGAGGTCCCAAACCATTGTTTCGATTTAGCTAAAATAGGGCTATTACAACTTTCCCCCTTAGGGATTTTCGTCCCCGAAAATCTTACCAATGAATAGGTTTGGGTATTGCTTTCTCATAGCATCCTTGGGTTCCCACGTAGCTTCCTCAACCCCATGTCGATGCCATAAGACTTTCACTAATGCGATTTTCTTATTTCTCAACTCTTTGATCTCACGAGCTAAAATTCGAATCGGTTCTTTACTGTACGACAAATTTGACTGAATTTCAACTTCAAAAGGAGAAATAACACGTGAAGGGTCGGATCGGTATCTTCGTAGCATCGATACATGGAATACATTATGAATCTTCTCTCATTCTGACGGTAATACTAAGTGATATGCTACTACACCTATTCTTTCAATGATCTCATACGGCCCGATGAATGTTGGACTCAATTTGCCTTTACGATTGAATTGAAGTATTTTCTTCCACGGAGATACTTTCAAAAACACTTTATCCCCAATTTGATGCTCAATATATTTTCGTTTCAAGTCTGCATATGATTTCTGACGATCTGACGCTGCTTTCAAACTATCACAAATTATTTTCACTTTCTGTTCGGTCTCTCTAATCAAATATACCCCAAAAATCTTTTTCTCGCATAACTCAGTCCAATACAATGGTGTTCAACACTTTTGACTGTATAAAGCTTCGTACGATGCCATTTTAATACTCGATTAAAATTTTTTTATACACGAATTCAATCAACGGCAAATACTTTTCCCATGTACCTTCGAACTCAAGAATGCAACATCTTAACATATCCTCGAGTATCTGTATAACTCGCTCGGATTGACCATCCGTCTGTGGGTGAAATGCATTACTAAAATGTAGTTTTGAACCCAGTGCACCTTGCAGTTTCTTCCAAAACCTCGATGTGAACCTTGGATCTCTATCCGAAACAATTGAAACAAGTACTCCGTTTAATCTCACAACCTCGAAGATATACAACTCAGCTAACTTTTCAAGCGAATAGTCCGTTCGTACCAGAATGAAATAAGCCGATTTTGTCAATCTGTCAACTATAACCCAGATTGTATCTTTCTTTCCTGGAGATAGGGGCAATCTCGACACCAAATCCATAGTCACTCGATCCCATTTCCACTCGAGAATCATGATAGACTGTAATAAACCTGACGACACTTGATGTTCAGCTTTGACTTGCTGACAAATTAAACATTTTGAAACAAATTCAGAGATATCCCATTTCATGCCATGCTACCAATAAAGTTGTTTCAAGTCAATATATATTTTCATGCTTCCCAGATGAACAGATAAACGACTACTATGTGCTTCATTCAAAATCATCTCAATCACCTCTGAATTTCTCGGAACACATATTCGGCCTCTGAATCTCAAACAATCGTCAGAATCAACTTGAAACTCTGAATCAGGGTTCAAATAACATTGAGCTCGTTTTGCTAACATTTCATTATCAACTTTCTGAGCATCACAAATCTGCTGTAAAAACAATGGTCTTGCTTTCAACTCAACTACGATCGATTTTTATTTAAGAAATAATTTTCCATGAAATATTTTTTTTATGATTTTGTTCAAATGCAAGCATGATTTTTTATTTTATTTAAGTTATTTGTATGTTATCTTGAGTGATGGAATGCTCGTATGATCTTAGTATTATATAGTATTTGCCATGAAAGTTTAATTTCTTTAGAAATAGACATGTATGAAGGTTTAAGTCTTTATAACTAACTTAGTAACTTTCTTGAGGCGAAATCCTAGGAGGTATAAAATTCTAATTTGATATAGGCACACTTTCTTTTGATCGTTCAAGCCTTTCAAGCCGACCGTATGAAGTTTAACCCTTGAAACTTAATTTTCAGCTTAATGACCTATTTATTGCAAAATACCAACATTATAAGCCACATTAACATCTTTTTGAATTTTATCTTATTCTTTCGCACCTATCTTAACCAAAAATTTATCTTGGTGAACAAAGTTTGAGGAGAATTATGAAAAAATATACATGTTCTTTATATATTCAAAAAAGAAAATGAATAAAGAGCAAAGAAAAGTTTGCTCAACTTTTTGAAAATAAAGAAGCCTGCTGAAATGCAAAAAAATAAGAGCAAATAAAAGAGTGCTCAAAGTTTCAAAAATAAATAGCAAAGTTTGCTCAAAGTTCAAGAAAAATAAAAGTGGTGCATAAGTTTGAAATAAGTTTGGGTGTATTCCAAAGATCCAATTATATGCAGGTTGTTACACAAAAGGATCCAAGACAAGGTTAGGGTTAAGATGTTTTGAACCTAAAAATCACTTCTCTTTTTCCCTACCTTTAGCCTAGTCCCATTACAACCTAATAAAAGACCTATAGATTAGATGATTATACCGACTACAATAGTGGATAGGAAATACTAAGTTCAACATATGAAGACACTAATTAAACTTTGGGATTGCCATGCTTAGTTGATAAAGAAAGCATGTTGATTGGTGAATGTTATGTACGACTTTGAAAATTCATGCAAACTATGATTTATGTTGACATTATGATGAGCTTAGTATAAATTTAGAAATAATATATGCATTCGAGCTACTTATCAATAAAGAGTATTTTTTAGCATGAGTTTATTGATGCATGATTATATGCGAAGATTGATGCTATTTTATCATTTTGCAAAATTGCCTTAGCAATAGTTGTGTCGTGCATGAACATTCCTCGAGACGAGTAATGGTTTAAGTTTGGGGGTGTGTAAACTCAAAATTATATAGGGTTTTTCTATATGTTTTTACCACCTTTTTACTTAATTATTATGTTTATCTTGAGTAATTATTATTGAAATAAGTGAATTTTTCTTAATTAGTAATTTTATATTAATTCATGTTAATTTATTAATGTGTGTATTTTTCACTACATAGGTAGGATATGGAGACATAATGTAAATAAATAAAAGGTGGTCATGCACAATTTATCCATGTGGACGGCAATACCATGCAATTTGGGCATAAGGATTGACTACTTGACCCAGTAAAGAAAGGTGATATAAAGATGGACATGTCTGCTAAGTTTTGGACTAAAGAATTATCCAACAAGGAGAACTAAAAGCCCATTTTCGGCACTTGATGTAACACCCCTTACCCGTATTCAACGTTGGAACAGGGTACGAGGCATTACCAGACTTAAACACAAGCAAACATACAATTCCGTGCCATAATTTTGCATCCAAATTAAAACCATTTGCATTTAATCATAAAGTCCCTAATACGAGCCTATGAGGCCAAAAACGTGCTTTGAAAGCAGTTCGGGACTAAACCCAGAACTTTAGAAAATTTTACGACACTTGGAAAATTTTTGCTAAAACAGGGGTCACACGCCCGTGTGACTTAGGACACGGCCATGCCCCTAACCCGTGTAACTCTCTGTTTGTCACGCAAAAACAAATTGAAGTCACATGGCCAAGACACATGCCCATGTCTCGAGGTCGTGTCCTTCGCACGGTTGAGACAAACGATCGTGTCTCATACGCTTGTGCTCGATACTGAAAATTCTGTTTTCCAGCAATTTCGGGGTAGGGGACACACGCCCATGGGGCTGACCGTGTGGACAAAAATAAAGCTATTTACTAAGCCATTTTGCCACCCTCACTTGCACACATCTACATAACATCACATGGCCCAAATTCAAGCATGTAAGAGCAGCCAAACAATCACAACTAAGACAATAACATGTCATTCTCATACCATTATTAATCATGCTTAAAACATCAACCTCTCCACATCAAATTATGTGAGTTTCTATATTTACAAATGACATTAATATAAATATACTCATAACCAACATTAGGCAACTTCCAAGGCTATATACAAAATGAACCATGAACCATTATACGCCAACACATATGACCAAAATACCAAGTCCCTATACATGCCATATACTCAAAATACTTGAATTCATCAATACGCAAAATGATAACTTGATAGTCTGATAGGATCTCCAGTGATCTCCAACCCGATGTGGTTTGATGGCATTATAAAACATGGGAAAGGAAGGGGGTAAACAATATAGCTTAGTAAGTCAGTATGAACATAATAAGCAACTCTTACCGAACATTTACCAAGACCAACAATATAAACACAAGATAATATAAATTATTATAAAGCTCACAGTTATAACTAATTCGGTCACATTGTTTGCTCTATCAATTTGCAAGCATAATCTAACCTGTCTTGACATTATCCTAACAATCGTAATCTCTCCATTATAATAGATTACTACAATAAACCAATCATTTCAAACCTCATAATAAAATTGCACATCAATTATGGGTATTCACATTTCAAGCATATATTTTAACATCTTTCAATTGTTTAAAGCTCATATCTTCCCATAGTCATTTTAATAGGAAATTATGTCAATCTTTCCTTTTTCTCATATCTGATAAATCACAATATATGTGAATGAAACATGCTATATCATAACTCAATTTGGCTCGAAAGCCAATTACACGATCGCCAACTGAATTTACCATGTATTTCATACATCACAAGCATGGACCAAAATTCACATGGCTTTCACAAAAACATTCTCGTGGAAACCATGAACTCACAATGTCATGAAGTCAATGCGTATAAACTTATGTACATACCTGTGCTAATTCGTAATACTTACATGCTCTTTGTCTTCTTTGACATACCCATTGAATTTCCCGTTGAACCACTTGGAATACTAAAGGATACTCGGGAATCTCGTACACACAATACCGTACCAATGCCATATCCCAGATATGGCCTTACATGTAATCTGATATCGATTGCTAATAGCCCAGCTATAGTCTTACACGAAGTCTTATATCGATGCCATATCCCAGATATGGTCTTACACGTGATCTCAGTAACCCTAATGTCATGACATTTGTATCCTATTTATTCCTAAGGTTCAACTGGGACTTTCGTTGTATCGAATCTTTGTCGTTCATTTCCATAGTATCGTACTCAATAGCATTCACATTTCATTTTAGTAATATAGCATTTACCACAATTATACCAATTAAGCATTTATACATATATAATTTAATGCTTATTAAACATACGAACTTACCTCGGCATAAAAATGGCGAAAATGACCTAACCGTCAAATACTTATTTTTCCCCCGTACTAATTCCGAGCCTCATTTTTCTTGATCTATAATAACATATTTAACTTATTTAATCATTATACTATTCAAATCAGCCCAAAATCACATTATGACAAAATTATATTTTTGCCCCTAAAGTTTCACATTTTTACACTTTAGTCCCTAGGCTCGTAAAATGAAATGTACTCAATTTCTTCAATATCCATGCCTAGCCGAACCCTATACATGCTTTTAGAAGCCCACATTCTTCTTTTATTCACATTTTAACACCCATTTTACGGATTGTTACAAATAGGTCCTTTTCAGGCATTTTCATCGAAAAGCACTTAGCAAAAGTCATTTATCTAACAACTAACATGCATTTTCTACCACTAAACATCAAAATACGTGCATGTTAAACATGGGTAAAACCTTAAACCTTCAACCATTTCTCAAATTAGTACTAGAAATAGGTAGATCATGTTACAAGGATTTCAAAAACATAAAAATCACTAAAAATAGGGCTAGAACAGACTTACAGTCGAGCTTGGAAGCTTGACAAACCCTAGACATGGTTTCTTCTTGTGAATTTCAGCCATGGGAGGAAGATGGACAAAAATTGGCTTTTATTTTGGCTTTTTAATTCATTTAATTACCAAATTACTAAATTACCTTTAATGAAAAACTTTAGAAAACATACCTAACCATGTCATTTTTGTCCACCAACTTAACCAATGGTCTAATTACCATTTAAGGACCTCCAATTTAAAATTTCATAACATTTTGACACCTTTAACCTATAGAACTCACATTTTGCACTTATTACAATTTAGTCTTTTTGACCAAATTGAGTGCCCAAACGTTAACATTTTTGGAAGAAATTTTCACGAAATCATTCCATAAAACTGTAGATCATAAAACATAATAAAAATAAATTTTTCTATGTTAGATTCGTGGTTTAGAAACCACTATTTCGACTAGACCCAAAATCGAGCTATTACACTTGATATTGGCTGCCAAAAAAGTGTTTTGAGGATATTTAAATGAAGGTCCTTGAAGTTGGAAAACATCCAACATTCAGCCCAAAAACTTACCTATTGAAACCATCCATTACATAGGTATTTTAGCTTCAAATTCAAATTCAAAATGGAAGACTTGGTCATCCCTTTTCCTTGGTACATGGTTGGCCACATGAGAGAGGGAAGGTAATTTTAAACTATTTTTAGTAAACTCAAACCCTACTCCTCACCTAGAACTACCTTACCATAGTGTGGAAAGGAAGGTAATTTTAAACAATCATTCATAGTGTGCCATACCTAAATCCTGAATGGATGGTAGGCTGTGTATGTGTGACCTGTACACTTTGATGTAAGTAAAATCCTGAGTTGGAATAAAAATGGAATAGAAAGCTGGATTTCTTGAATCCTCCTCCTATTACCTTCTTTAAACCACCTAACCTTGATGCTCGAACATCGCAGTCTTCCCACCGTAAGGCCCGAAGCTTCACCTGAGGCAGTATCTAATAAGTTCATTCCCTATTTCCCATCCTAACTTCATCAATCTCATGAAGGTTTTTCCCAAAGTCATGTAATGCATTCATGTTTATGCGAACATGACATACCAAAATCTTGGGTTAATCCCAATTCTCTTAGCTTAACCCCATACAAATAGAAACCTCAAAATGGATCTCAAGTCCATAACTTCATTTATCTATTCTTACTTACGCAGAAAGGTTAAAAACCTTACCTGTTTGTTGGTTTCTCTACTTTTCCATCTTAATCCTTATGAAATATGCTTCATGTAGGACCTTCCATAGTTATTCCTTCTTCAAGCTATCAAAGAAGATCAAGAACGGGAGAAAATGAAATAGAATAAGAGAAGAAAATCATCATTGGGAAGTCATGTCCTCATTATTTATAACTCTTCCCTCTCTATTACCAACATTAGGAGAACAATTCATCACTAATTATTATGTCTCTCACTAAAGAACTGACGAGTTTTATTCTAGCCGAACCAGAAGTGAACCTCAACCATGTCCAATTCGTTTTCCAACTTCCTATTTCTTTCGATATGGGCCACCAACTTATGGCATCTTTCAATTTAGTTCTCAAATTTCAAGGTTATTAGAAATCCGGGTGTTACAACTCTTCCCCCTAAAAATTTGTTCCTAAAATTTTTTTTTCATGCCAACCTCGGAAGTAGACTTAGGAAACCCTTCTTTATTCTTATACTCATGGGCCTTGCTTACATATTCGCCCATCATTTTTTTTCATGTTCTCTTAACTTGGTTCTGTTTTGTACATTCTTATTTTGTTTCAGCTTTGCTCGATTGGTGGATTCTTAATACCTAGCGAAATAAGAGTATCAGCTTCCTGGTGAACACCTAGTTACTCCACTATGGAGTTCCTCTATAACACCCCGAAAATTTATACAGTAAGATATTACTTTTAATACAGTAAAATAAGGAAATAAAGTGACAAGAAAAGGAAAATTGAGTTATGTCACTGGGAAGTATATTTATGACATATTGATTCAAGAAAGGACTAAATTGGAGAAGTGAGAAAAGTTTTGTGGCCCAAGAGTAAATACTTAAAATTTTAGGGATTAAAGTGTAAATATGAAAATTTTGAAGAGCTAATAGTGCAAATATTTTAAGGGTGGAAGGATCTAGAAACCAAGGGAAAATTGATGAATTAGGACCAAATTGAATAGGTGAAGAATTATAAGGGACTAAATTGCAATTTTACCAAAATTAAGTGATGACTCAATAATGGAATTTGAAAATATCACAAAGGGCAAAATGGTCAATTGGAAGAGAGAGATATCTAGAAAGTAATGATGATGTTAGAGATATTTTAGATTAATTAATTAATTAAATATTAGTTATTAATATTTTAATTTGATTTTTTTATATGATATTTTATTATTATTTTATTATTTTATTAGTATATATAAAGAAAGAAAGATGAGGAAATTCTCATCCATTTTCCATGCATTTACGTTAGGAAGAAGAGAAGAGAAGAAAGAAACTTTTCATTCTTTACAATTTAGTTCTTCTACCAAAAATTCACCATTTTCACCTAGAAATCAAAAGAATTTCCATAGCTACCAAGGGATAAAAATGTTAAGGAGACTATGAGGAGTTAGAATATCAAATTGGATTTAAGGAATAGAACCTGGAGGAGAGAGAAAATCAAATTAAAGATTGGAATTAATAGAACAAGGTAAGTACATGAATATTTCAATATATTTTTAAGTTTGTTATTATTGAGAAAACATGGAAATAATGTTATAGTAGAGTCTTCTTATATAAGGTTCTATGATCTTGATAAGTTAGTGAAGGGAAATAGGAGAAAGTGATGGGAAATATTGTAGAGAAAGGGAATAAGGGTGTTATAAACAGGGTAAATAATATTTTGCACTAAAACAGTTTTGGACAGCAGCAGTAGGCTAACTTTGAAAAATTACCAAAAATTGTGAAAGTTGAATTATAGGTTTAATAAAACATGAAATTAAATCTTATTGAGTCTAGTTTCTTATAGAAGAAATGGTGTAATCAATGGAATTGTAAATAATGAAATATGATAAATTTAGTGAGACAAGGTCAGAATGATTTTGGGTTCCCCTGTTCTGACTTTGGAAAATCATCAAAAATTGGAGAAAAATAATTATGGGCTTAAATTTATATGTTTATAATCATAAATTAGTCTATTTTCAATATAAACAAATTAGAACAACATTTGAATCTTGTACGAGAAGATAATTAATTTTTAGTAAAGAAGGGTCAGAACTGTTAAACAGCAAAATAGAAGTGAATTTAAAGAATAAACTGTACTTATTGGCTAAGCCAAAAATTCTGAAAATTTTATGTAAGAATACATGTAAGTCTAGTTTTAGGGAAAATTATCCGATCTTAATTTTGAGGCCTGTAGCTCAAGATATAAATAATTTAGTGACTATGACGCAAATGGACAGTTTTGAATATACATATAAGTGAATGGTGAAAGTATTGATAATGTTACTTGTAGCATGTTATATAAATTAAGGATGAGGAATGGAGAGGAGGAGAAGGAGAATATGTAATGGCTAATTTGTATGTTTTAGGCTCTGAGACTAAATTGAATAAAAGTAAAATTTTAGGGGCAATTTTGTAAGGATATCAAAAGTGACCAATTTGAAGGAAATGAATTGACTTATTGTCTAAATTAATAAATTGAATGGAATTATCAATTTAGATCACGATCGGATGAAAATCAGGGAAAAAGAAAAATTACCAAAATGCCCCTAAATCTGGGTATTTTTGCAATTTTGTCAGGTAAATTTGTGTATCATAATTGAGCATGAAAATATGTTAAATTGTATGTTATATTGGATTGAATGTGAAATATTAGTACATTCGTATAATATGAAACAATATGAATACGAAATGAATTATTACCATATATGCTTGAAGTATATATATAATGATTTGTACATGTTATATGGACACATGGTGTGGAAAGTATGTGCATATAGAATTTGATTTATGTTAAGTTTGATATGAATCATTATCGGAATAAATATATGTGAAATATATGGAAATTATGGTACATGAAATTTTAATATAATGAAATAAATGATTTTAAACAGTAAGAGAATGATATATTTCATGACATGCACATATATGATTATCTTTGATTTATTGATACAAGGAAATTATGTAGGTGGAGACAATTATTAAACTCAAGTGTGACGTGTTGAGAAAATAAGTATATCAATGTTGAATTTATATAAAATATGCGTAAGTATACTAACATTATTGATTGATGCTAAGACAAGTGCCAAGCTATTGATTGAATGATAATATATTTATCTATAGGATGCATTGAATCGGTAAGTATTTAACGGAAATTTTTGCTAAATGATATGTAAATCCAAGTAATGCTCCGAAACCTTGTTCCAACGACGGATACGGGTTAGGGGTGTTACATCCTCGTCCTAAGCGTCTCCTCACTATCTTAATTTGGCAAGGACTTCATTGCAAACATTTCTTGCTTACTAACTCTTCATCCTTATCATTAGCAGATCCTCTCGTAAATCCTAAAATTTCTTATGCTCTAGCTCTTCCTATCTTGCAGATCCTTAACATTGGTGAACCCAATTGCCCATTTGTTGGCGACTTTTAATAATTCTACTGTGCTACTTTGATCTATAGTCTTTTCTTCAAGCCTCTATCTTTGGCGGATGATTTGAAGATAAGCACCACTTGACTTAACGTTTGCTTTCTTCCTTGTGGAGTCTTTTGAATTTCTAGGGCTTACTTATACTCTAACGTTACATGTCTGATGTGTCAATCCTTTAACACCACAGGGCAGCAAAGCATGCTCGTGACTCATCTTTTACTACTATCTCAGGGGAGTATCATAGCAACTACTCTGACCCCATTATCCTACTCCAATGGTAACAAAGGCTTTCTATCTTACTCAAAGAGGGTTGTTACTGAACAGTCCTTTGTCTAGTTGTAACAGCCCGATTTTGGGCCTAATCGGAATAGTAGTTTTGAGACCACTAATTTAAAGTTAGAGAAACTATTTTCTTATTAATTTTAAGTATAACATGGTTATATTAGTGCATGAAAAATTTGGTGAAGTAATTTCAGCGATTGCATGCTTAATTCTGAAAAAAGACTAAACCGCATAAAGTGCAAAAGTCCTATTTTGATAGCTAAGGATGTCAAATAGCTAGAGAACCTAAATTGGTGGTCTTTAAAGGGCAATTAGACCCTTTAGAATAGCATGGCCGACCATAGGAGACATAGGTGGTCAAAAGTAAAAAATTTGGTGAAATTAGGTGTTGAAATTGAATAAAATAAAACAAATGGTAAAAGTTGTCATTTGTTTTTCATCTCTCTCTTTCTTCTCCATCGATTTTCCTCCAAGAAAATGGTCATGGAAGCTTGAAAAATTTTCAACAATTTAAAGCCTTTGCAAGTAAGTGACTTGAGGGTTTTTTTTTAATATTTTTGTACTTTTAAGGTCCTTGTAACATGAGCTTTCTAACAAGGGGACTATTTTGCAAATTTTTTGAAAGGTTAGGGTTTTGCCATGATAGTAGCCATGTTGATTTCTAAAATTTTATGGAAGAATATGAGTTATAGTTGTGAAATAAACAACTTTTGTGAAGTAGTTTTCATGGAAACCCTAACTAAGGACCATTCTGCATAAGTTGTAAAATAGGTGATAAATGTGTGAAATAATGAGAATTTTAGGCTACTCCTAGCATGAAAAGTATTCAACTAGGCTTGGTTGATGAGAAAATAGGATAAAAATCGGTTTCTGAGTCTAGGGGCAAAATGGTCATTTTTCCCAATTATGAATTGTTGAGTACCTAGATCGATAAAATGATTAAACTTGTGAATTTTTATCATTTTAGATCAAGAATTACACAATCCAAGCCTAGACCAGGGAAAAGCAAAGCTAGCGAACTAAAACCGACTAGTCACCTACATTTTGATTACTGAGGTAAGTTGTATGTTGATAATGCAACTATATCTTTATGATGTGCAATTGTACTAATATAGCATACATTGCTTTGGATTTGAGTATGAGAATACATGTTGAGAAATTAGCATAGTAAGGACTTTCGTTGAACATTTGGAATAAACTTGGATATTGGTACGTTGGTATTGGGAGATATGTGTGCTAGTGTAAGACATGTCTAGGACATGCATCGGCCTCGAGATATTTAAGCCAGTGTAAGACACATCTGAGACATGCATCAACGTTGAGACAAGAGCTAGTGTAAGACATGTTTGGGACATACATCGGCCTCGAGATAGACAAGCTAGTGTAAGACCTGTCTGGGACATGGCGTTAGCTTGTTGTGTGTCAGTGTAAAACCTACCTGGGACATGGCATCGACACCGATAGATGAGAGCCAGTGTAAGACCTGTCTGGGACATGGCATCGGCCTCACTATATGAAAGCTAGTGTAAGATTTTCTAGAAATAACTTCCTCAACTTCTGTTTTTCCTGGTCCAACAACCTAATACTATATGGGGGTTAGCCTGTTACCCTAGGAAATCCATTTTCCCTACCTTACTTGTAGTCTCAGCATGAATCGAAAAAAGTGTCGACCATGCACTTTTACGGCTACCTCATCCTCTTTTGGATGATAAGCTCTATCATAGGGGATAATATACTTGTTTTACTTTCAGTCAGCCTCGAATGTGGCAAGAGCCATTTTCAAGAACTAGAGAGGTTCCTCCCCTGCACCCAGTTCACTACGGCTCCCATGGTAACATGGTAGGGAACCATGCCACTACCACTCACCTCCCGCCTCCCCTTTCTCCTCTATACCCTGACCAAACCTTACACAAGGGCCTTCTTTATCAGGCTACAACATTGTGGCCAAGTATATCCACCACTATGCCACTATTTCAATACGAATCTTACGCTTTTCCTGTACGGTTGCTAATGTCATACTTGGATTCTACATCCCCAAGGATCAGCGGGGTCGTTCCTATTTCTTTTCAATGATCATCCAATAAGGAAGATACTGCCGACACGACTACATACTTGGCGACAAAAATAATGTTACACTACTTTTGTATTTCCTTTCTTTAACATTTGTATTTTTAATCAATGTACTTACTTATCCCTTCCACATTTATCTGCTTGTATTTCCTAATTTATAGTTTCCTTGTATCCTTTCAACATGCATTTATTCAAATTTGTACCACCACACACACTTTTTTATACTTCCTACAAAACTTTTTGTATACAACTAATGGACTTACCTTTTCAATTTGCCAATCTAGGCACATGCATCTATGAACCGCATGCATCTACGAATCGTATGTATTCTCTTAACAATATTGAGGACTCAAAGGATTTAGCCAGTTCAATCATCTACACATAGTGGTACTTCTTTCAACTCTTCTAGGTCAGAGGACTGACTAAATCTATGCTCTGATACCACTTAAATTGTAACACCTCAAGGTCGACTTATCTGACTTGTCCATCAGATTCGGGTATAGAACGTCATAATGGACCGGTTTCACCTATACTTAATTTCTTATTTGCCTAAACTATTATAAAGAAGACTAAAGCTAAAAACTAATAATAAATCTTACAACAAATGCCTTAAGCCAGTGAATGTTTAGATCCTCACAATTTTTGCTTCTAATAAGTTTATTTGTTTACAAAATAACTCTTAGAATTTAACTAAGGACTATTTGCCCTATAATCCAGATTCTATGGATGATGTCTGGTTTTGTTATCATTGACCCTAAGAAAAAGCCTTTAATGGTACCCCCTTCCTATATGCATGAATTAAACTAACTGTGGAACTCGATCTTATCACTCTATCTGGCTTGGTCCCTCTTCTGAATCCTCGATCAAACTCGCAAGTCCTGCAAACATCATACAAACTCTTGTAAGTTTAAAGAATCTTAGTGAGTTCCTGTACAGTACCATAAATAAACCCTATCACAGAAGGGTAATAAACGTAAAATAAACTACACAAACTAATTCCCTGCTTACTCAAGGCAAGTGTTCTTTATCAGGATTGCAGTCTCCACCCGATCCTCCGTACTACTCAGCTTAGTATGAGTCCTATCTTTACATTTCATCTTTTCTTCCTTTCATACACCCCACATATAGGGTGTTTGGTGACATCTAGGTTACTTAACTATAAGCTTGTTTTCCCATATTGTACCTCTATATTAGCTTTCTCATTTGCCCGTACTGGGTTCTTGGGACCTACCTTTCTTAGCGGATTTCCATGGTCGAACCAATCCTAGGTGAATTCCATCTTTATATACACTAGTCTCGAAGAACTTATTGACATTATCGTATTGTGATGACCTTCAGTAGGCCTCGCCCCTCTGGCGAATCCATAAGTTATTGTCAATGCAACTATGAGAGTCAGCCAACTTACTTGCCTGTTTCCTCCCTAAGAGTTATCTTTGTGGCATTATACCCAAAATAGACTTCCCCCATGAGGAATACAAACATTCTCACCCTTAGACAGGATCCTCATCCTTGGGGAACACTTCTCCATCCTCCCAAGGAGTTCACCTCTTGCATAGAACTTCATAGAGCACTTCGTGGTAGCTCTTGGTTGTGGATCCTTTCTTGCGATCCTCAAGTAACCTCCTCTCTTACATCATCATAATTAGGCCAGTTATGTACTGCCTAACTTCCTCAAATTCTTATTGGGTTCTCACCCATGCATTGTAGGCATTCACATCTACCTCTACTGATTGCATTACTTTTAGCGGATTCCTTTCACTCACTTGCCATACTTACAGTTTCCCTTAACTCTTCTTCCACCTACGTGATTTCTCATCCTTGGGGCACTGATAGTATACCCCATGCTTGTGGTTCTGGCGGACTTTATGGGTTGTCGTAGTTGAGTTATGGTCTTATACCCTTTTCACCTCATTTCTCACATCCCAACAAACTTACCCCGTGTTTATTATCCTACCAGACTTACCTCGTGTTTACTATCTCGACGGACTTACCCGTATTTATTGTCCCAATGGACTTACTTGTATTTACTGTCTCAGTAGACTATCTCTATTTTGTGTTTACTATCCCAGCGTACTATCTCTGTGGATTCTATGGAGTCTTTCATCCATGGTCTTACACTAATTCACCATCCTAGCGTACTATATTATGATGCCATGGAGTCTTTCATTCATGGTTTTACTCATCATACCTAGCTTCTGTAGCATTTTTCCTCTATGGTCTTACACTGTATACCTTATATTGTGTACCATGCTATTATGAAATCTTTCATCCATGGTCAAACGCTACGTACCACATACTACATTGTCATAACTTCTTCCATCTATGGTCTTACGCCATATACGGTCATCATGGTGCCATCTTGAAAGACCAACCGATACTGTCGTCGCGGTAAATATCATTCCATGATTTTCATTTCCCAAATCCTCCTCTCATTACCTCTTTTAAACCATCTAACCTTGACACTCGAACACCATAGTATTCCCTCCGCAAGGCCTAGAGCTTTGCCTAAGGCAGTATCTAATAGGTTCATTCCCCATTTCCCATCCTAACTTCTTCTATCTCATGAAGGTTTTTCCCACAATTATGCAATATATGCACATATCATCATATTTCATGTTTATGCAAACATGACATACTCAAACAACATAGACTATAACAACAGGCTTGTAGTTTGGAACTCACTTAAAGATTTATTGCTTCCTCAGCTTAGCCTCCTCGAACGCCAGAGCTTCTATTCCCCTAGCAGCTAAGCATTACAACCAAAACCATGGGCTAAACCCAATACTCTTAGCTTAACCTCATACATACAGAACCTTTAAAATAGTTGTCAAGTCCATAACTTTATTTACATATTCTTACATACATAGAAGGGTTAAGAACCTTACTCGTTTGTTCGTTCCTCTACTTTTCCATCTTAATCCTTATAAGGTCTAGTTCATGCAATACCTTCCATAGTTATCCTCCTTCAAGCTATAGAAGAAGATAAAGAAGGGAGAAAATAAAACAAAATGGGAAGAAAATCATCCCTAGGGAACCATGTCCCTGCTATATGTAGCTATTCCCACTCTATTACCAACCTTAAGAAAACCATCCATCGCTAATTATTATGTCTCGCACGAAAAAAACAACGAGTTTTATTCTAACCAAACCAGATTTGAATCTCAACCATGTCCAATTTAATTCCCATCTTTCTGATTCTTTCAATAAAGGATGTCAACTTGCGGTCTCTTTCAATTTAGTCCTCAAATTTATAGGTTATTAGAAATACGAGTGTTACAATTAAGGTACTTTTTTATCTCCCAAATATACACCGATGATATAATCTTTGGTTCTAAATTTGTTAGTTTTAGGGAAATATTTCTGAAGATGATACAAAACAAGTTTCTTAGCTTCTAGATCAAGTAACATGAAAATGGTATATTTTTTTCACAATGAAAGTATGCTAAGAAATTGATTAAAAAGTTTGGAATGGAAGGAGCCAAGCCTCCAAGGACCCGAATGTAACACCCCTAACCCGTATCCGTCACCAGAATAGGGTTACGAAGCATTATAGATCAAACACAATGTATAATATACATTTATCATATATAATTCAATTTCTCATAAATATCAATCTAACATAATCATATTGTCCCTTATAAGGTTCTACAAGACCTTAAAACATGCTTAAACGAGGTTCGGGACTAAACTGATAACATTTGAAAACTATAGGTTTAAATTGGTGACACGGGCAGAGACACGACCATGTGTCTCAGCCTTGTGACGGGCATGGCCCAGGGACATGGGCGTGTGCCCAGGGCGTGTGAAGTCTGCATCTATTTTATGAAAAATTATGAAAATTTAATCGCCCAAATGGCCTAAGCACACGGGTGTGTGACTTGGCCGTGTGACTTCAATTTGTTGATGACGTCATAAACAGAAAGTTACACGGGTTAGAGACACGGGCTACCCACACGGGCATGTCCCGAGCTACATAGACGTGTGACCCTGTTTTGATGAAAAATTTTCTAAGTATTGTAAAATTTTCTAAAGTTCTCAGTTTAGACCCAAACCGCCTCCAATGTATGTTTTGGGCCTCGTAGGCTCGTTTAAGGGACGATATGAATATTTTTGAAAAGTTTTAAATTTGAGTGGAAATTCTTGTCTAGGTTTTGAATGTTTGTTTGAGTTTAAGTCTGGTACTACCTCGTACCCTGTTCTGGCATCAGATAGGGTTAGGGGTGTTACATTCTTGATAGCCCAAAATGCTTTGTGCTCAAACTCAACAAGTAAGTGACATGGCTTTCCATAAACGAGTTTAAAAGGCGACATCCCTAATGGCATTTTTGTGACAGCCCTAAAGTGACCCTAGTCGGAAAGTGATTTCGAGACCGCTAAACCGAGTCACCAAACTATTTGAATATGATAATTATTGTCTAAAATATGTGAATATGAATGTGTGAAAGTTTTAATCTACGATTTAGTTAATTGCATGTGAATTTAGTAAATAAGACTTATGTGTGGCACTTTTGAAATGTGATAGGTTAATCTATAAGGATCTATTAGTGCATGTAATCAAAAGGGTGGACTTGCATGTCAATTTCCCCACTTAATTAGTAGTGGCCGGCCATGACAATGACGGTGGACAAAATGTGATGGGTAAAACATGTCATAAACATGTTGTGTTAATGTTTTATGTTAGAAATGATAAAATAAGGAGCATGGTAATAAAATAATGAAAAGGAAAATGATGAAGAAAAAAAAAAGAAAAAAGTTCTCATGTTGTTGAACTTGACCGAATAGAAGAAAGAAAAAGAAGGGAAAGAGCTTGGAGAAAATCGGCTATGGTGGTTCACTAGACTAAGGTATGTTGATGTTGTTCCATGAGATTCATGCATATTTTTAGTTGTTAGCTTGAGTTCTACCTAGCCCATGGTTTAAATCTTTGCTATGAGATGGAGATGATATTCGGCCATGGGTGTTTCCTTCTTGGTTGGTGTTTGATGTTGTGGTGATGAGGCATGAAGATGAGCTAAGTTTCGGCTAAGGTGGACTTGTGTTGATGTCATTTGCATGCTAAGTGTGAAGCTTTGTAATGATACATGTGATGGTGATTGATGACTTTTGGATTTTCTTTTTAGCATTTTTGAGTTAGACATTAAGTTCTTTGTTTAACCCATGACCAAAATTGAAATGGTATGGTGTCTTGATGCATTTGGCCATGGTAGGAAGTAGATGAGAATTGGTAGTAAGGTGAAGTGCAAATGTTAGTATTTGATTACTAGTGTATATATGTGTATTAGCCGATTTTTGAACTTGAAACAAAATGGTATGTAGTCAATACAAGTTACCATATTTGTAGGAAGTATTAAGCATATAATCGGCCTCAACATAGACATGCATATTTGGCCACATGAGGTAGATTGGTGTTGCATGTATTCGGTTAGAGGCAAGCATATTGATGCTTTTATCTTGGCTTAGATAATCGGCTAAAAGAGAGTGTGGGCTAATATGTTGAGTTGATTCATGATTTCATATATATGTGACTCTAATGTCTAATGTATATATGGGTTAAGTACCTTGAGTTTCTCTTTTTGATGTTCAAATGATTAAATCAATTTATTTGTTAAATTAAGCTCAAGAGCAAAGGGGAACGAAATCCGATAAAGGGAAGGAAAAAGTGATCGAATAGCCGTCGAAATCGTTCGACAACATCCGAGGTAAGTTTTCGAGTAATGAAACTTAGTTTACGATTTGATTAAGTCATGACGTATAATCATAACAAATATACGGTAATATAATGATTCTACTTGAATTATATGTTGAGTTAATTAGTCTATACGTATGATGGGTAGCCGTATGTGCATAGAGATCATGTCACAAAGCAAACCAAATCACGCTGTTTGTATGTGGCTATTGAGCCGAAAATGGGAATGCTTAATATTTGACTTGTGTTTGAATTCTAGTTATAAAATGAAATAAAGATGTGCCATGATTTACTGATATGTGCATGAATATTCGGATGATAACGGGGCTAAGTCCCGAAGGCATTTGTGCTAGTGACTAATTCCGAGCTAAGTCCCGAAGGCATTTGTGCGAGTTACTAATTCCGGGCTAAGTCCCGAAGGCATTTGTGTGAGTTACTATATCCGGGCTAAGTCCCGAAGGCATTTGTGCTAGTTACTATATCCGGGCTAAGTCCCGAAGGCATTTGTGCGAACTACTATATCCGGGCTAAGTCCCGAAGGCATTTGAGCGAGTAGCTATATCCGGTTAAATCCCGAAGGTACTTGGTTTGGGAATGAGCGATCTTGCTGTAATAATTTCAATTAATATGCTCGTAAAATCCCAACGATGAGGTATGTTTCGTATATGCATTGGATTAGTTGATTCCTTTTAAATAGTATTCGCTCAGTCGATTAATGAGCTTCCGGCTTTTGGTTAAGTTGATCTCTTATGTATGATTATAAGGGTTGGTAATGTGAAGTAGGTATGATTTTGAGAATGTGTGTATATGAGATTATCCGTTTAGTCATATGAATGCTATACTTCAATTGTGCCTAATTTCATTGCTCAAAACTTACTAAGCATTAAATGCTTATTCCGTTTCTTTGATTCTCTGTTTTATAGATTTTGGTTCGTCAGCTATCAAACTCGGGATTGTCGAAGTCGAAGTCGTCCACACTATCAAAGCCCTTTTGGTACACTTTTGGTTGAACTTTGAAAATGGGATGTATAGGACTACCCTTTTTGTTGTTGGTCATGTACCCTTTGGTTTTGTATAAATTTGGATAGCCATGCGAAAATGGCTTATATATACTTTGAGCATAGCATTATAATCGTTTTGTATGTTGTTCATTGAGAGGTATGGAAATGTTTGGTAACGATTAGCCATTGGAATGGTTAATCATGATCATTTTGGTGCTTTGTATGACAAATTCTAGTTGATTCATGGAAAACCATGAAATAGGTAAAGTTTACCTTAAAAACAGATGCTGACAGCAGCAGTGGTGTCGAGTTGAAAAATAACTAAAAATAGTAGGAATGGAATTAAATAGAGAATAAATTATGTAATCGAACCTTGATGAATCTACTTTCATATGGAAGAAACGAAATGATCATATGAGTCGTAGTTTAGGAGATATTTATGTTTTCGTGGAACAGGGCCAGAGCGATTTCTGGATCCCCTGATCTGACTTTGGAAATTCACTATAAATTAACCAAATATATTTAGAAGTCATGCCATATATGTATAGATTCCTTTTTGAGTCTAGTTTCGTTAGAAACAAACGGCATAAGTAATGAAGCCCTGTACAGGAAGATATATAAGTCGTAATGCATGAAGGTTAGAGCAGTCGAACCCTGAAACAGGGGAGACTTTAACTAATAAACTGTACTAATTGTCTAAACCAAAAATTCTAGAAAAAAATTTGTAGATGGATATATGAGTCTAGTTTCAGGTAAAATTTACGAAACTGGTTTTCGAGTTTTGGAACTCAAGATATGATTTTGAAGGTAATAGTGACGCAGTTAGCCAACTTGTCTGGAAATTTTTAAAATGGACTGTGAAAATAAATGAAATAAGTCCGTAAATACCTCGTGTTCGACTCCGGCAACGGTCTCGGGTACGGGGTGTTACAATTTTATTGGTATTAGAGCTACGGTTTTGTCGATTCTAGGACTACCGTAATACATTTGGGTCTAGCTATACATCCCATTATGCGATTATTTGATAGTGTGGTGATTTCTGACAATTGAAAATGTGTTTATTTATAATAATGGATCCCGATCCCAACCGAGCGGTAGCTGATGATCTTGAGAGTGTAGCGCCTGCTCCCGCGCAAGGGACAGTGCCGGCGAACTCTCAACCTATTGCTAGTAATCCGAACGATGAAGCTAGACAAGCTTTTTATAGCGTGATGAATGATTGGTTCAACCAATACATTCGAACTAATACGGCTGTTCCACAACCTCCATTCCCGACTAATACCACCCCCGCACCTACAATACCTCCGGCAACTGACCAAATAAGGTCAAATAAGCCCCCAGTTGACAGAATTCGAAAACATGGGGCTACTGAATTTAAAGCTACGGATAGCGATGATGCCGAGCAAGCTGAATTTTGGTTGGACAACACTATTCGGGTACTCGATGAGCTATCTTGCACACCCGATGAGTGCCTAAAGTGTACTATCTCCTTGCTACGTGATTCTACCTACTATTGGTAGAATACGTTGACTTCTGTTGTGCCCAGAGAGCAAGTAACTTGAGAGTTTTTCCAAACCGAGTTTCGGAAAAAGTATATCAGTCAGAGATTCATGGATCAAAAACGGAAGGAATTTCTTGAACTTAAACAAGGTTCCATGTCGGTTACCGACTATGAATGAAAGTTTGTAAGGCTTAGCCGGTACGCTCGAGAATGTATTTCTTCAGAAGCCGTGATGTGTAAACGTTTCGAGGATGGACTGAATGATGATATAAAGCTGTATGTTGGCATTTTGGAAATCCGAGAATTTGTGGTACTTGTCGAGCGAACTTGCAAAGTCGAGGAGCTCAGTATGGAGAAAAGAAAAGCTGAGGTGGGAGCAAAGAAGTTTCGTAAGAGGTCTTCGGGGAAGCCCTTCCAACAGTCATCGAAGAAATTTAGAGATGACTTAGGCCGGTCTAGAGACACTTCGAGTTTTTCTAGACGAGATCGCGATCGACCCCTTGTGAGTGCACGAGTCACTTCGGTCGCCAGTGTTGGAAATGATCATCGAGACAGAACGAAGTGTCAGTATTGTGGTAAATGGCATTCGGGGAGTTGTAGATTCCATGACCGCTCCTGTTACAAGTGCGGATCAGCTGACCACTTTATTAAAGATTGCAAGAGATTGTCTGAAAGAACGTAAATCAGAGTGGGAAACCTGGTGCTACTACTGCTCGGGGTAGACCATCTAGAAATACGGGCAATGCTAGTGGCGGTCAGAGAGGATCTAGAGATGCTACAACCAGATCTGAGGCTCGTGCTCCTGCTAGAGCTTACGCTATACGCGCACGCGAGGATGCTTCCTCGCCAGATGTTATTACCGGTACTTTTACTCTCTTTGATACTAATGTGATTGCTTTGATTGACCCTGGTTCTACTCATTCTTATATATGTGAAACCTTAGCATCCAGTAAGACTCTACCTGTTAAGTCTACTGAGTTTGTAATTCGGGTGTCAAATCCTTTGGGTCGTTATGTGCTTGTCGACAAAGTGTGCAAGAAATGTCCCCTAGTAATCTGAGGTTCCTGTTTTCTGGCCGATTTGATGCTTTTACCGTTTGACGAATTTGATGTTATCCTCCGTATGGATTGGTTGACCGTACATGATGCAATTGTAAATTGCAAAAGAAAAACCATCGATTTAAGGTGTGTAAATAACGAGGTAATCCGAGTTGAGTCTACTGACTTGAATAGGTTGCCAGCTGTAATATCATCGATGTTGGCTCAGAAATATGTAAGAAAGGGGTGTGAAGCATACCTTGCGTATGTAATTGATGACAAAGAGTTAGAAAAGAAGCCTGAATCTGTGCCAGTGGTTTGTGAATACCCGGATGTTTTTCCCGAAGAATTACCGAGTTTACCACCTGTTCGGGAGGTAGAGTTTGGTATTGAGCTTGTACCTGGGACTACACCGATTTCGATAGCTCCGTATCGTATGGCACCAACAGAATTAAAGGAATTGAAAGCTCAGTTGCAAGAGTTGACGGATAGAGGTTTCACTCGACCAAGTTTCTCACCTTGGGGTGCACCAGTATTGTTTGTGAAAAAGAAGGACGGAACCATGAGGTTGTGCATCGACTATCGTCAGCTGAATAAGGTGACAATAAAGAATAAATATCCGATACCACGCATTGACGATTTGTTTGATCAACTAAAGTGAGCCTCAGTGTTTTCAAAGATAGATTTGAGATCGGGTTATTATCAGTTGCGAATTCGAGATTCGGATATACCCAAAACAGCTTTCAGAACGAGATACGGTCACTACGAGTTCTTAGTGATGCCGTTTGGGCTCACTAATGCCCCTGCGGTATTTATGGATCTAATGAATCGGGTCTTTAGACAATATTTGGACCGGTTTGTAGTTGTGTTTATTGATGACATCTTGGTCTACTCAAGAGATGAAACCAAGCATGCTGAGCACCTGAGATTAGTGTTGCAGATTTTACGAGATAAGCAATTATATGCTAAGTTCAGTAAGTGTGAGTTCTGGTTAAGAGAGGTGAGCTTCTTGGGTCATGTGGTATCCGCATCGGGTATTCGAGTTGATCCGAGCAAAATTTCAGCCATACTTAACTGGAAGCCTCCGAGAAATATTACTGAGGTTCGGAGCTTTTTGGGACTTGCCGGTTACTACCGACGGTTTGTAAAAGGTTTCTCGATGATAGCCACACCAATGACGAAACTACTTCAGAAAGATGTTAAGTTTGAATGGACAAAAAAGTGTTAGAAAAGTTTCGATCAATTGAAAACTCATTTGACGGAAGCTCCAGTACTAGTGCAGCCCGAATCAGGCAAGGAGTTCGTCATTTACAGTGATGCATCCTTACTTGGGTTGGGTTGTGTATTGATGCAAGAAGGTTGAGTTGTAGCTTATGCGTCGAGGCAACTGAAGCCACATGAGAAAAATTATCCAACCCATGATCTCGAACTTGCTGCCATCGTATTCGCTTTGAAAATATGGCGACATTACTTATTTGGTGAGAAGTGCCATGTATATTCGGATCACAAAAGTCTCAAATATTTGATGACTCAAAGAGACTTGAATCTGCGACAAAGATGTTGGCTTGAGTTGTTAAAAGATTATGAGCTTGTCATTGACTATCACCCGAGAAAGGCTAATGTGGTTGCGGATGCTTTGAGTCGTAAATCACTGTTTGCTTTATGAGCGATGAATGTACACTTGTCTGTTCTATCCGACAATGTGTTAGTAGCAGAATTAAAGGCTAGACCATTGTTGATTCATCAAATTCGTGAAGCTCAGAAAGTCGATGATGAATTGGTTGCAAAACGGGCTGAATGTGTTTCGGATAGGGAGTCAAAGTTTCAAATTGATGACGATGATTGTTTGAGGTTCAGAAGTCGTTTGTGTGTTCCAAGAAATTCAGAACTTATTTCGATGATTCTGAACGAAGCTCATAATAGCCGAATGTCAATTCACCCGGGGAGCACGAAAATGTACAACAATCTGAGACGTCAGTTTTGGTGGCACGGTATGAGACGAGACATTTCTGATTTTGTTTCGAAGTGTTTAATATGCCAACAAGTGAAAGCGGAACATCAAGTGCCTACGGGTTTACTCCAGCCGATCATGATACCTGAATGGAAATGGGATCGAGTCACGATGGATTTTGTGTCTAGGTTGCCATTGCCGACAAGTAAGAAAGATGTGATTTGGGTTGTTGTTGATAGACTGACTAAGTCAGCTCATTTTATTCCCGTACGTACGGATTATTCACTGGATAAACTAGCTGAAATGTATGTTTCTCAGATTGTGAGATTACACGGGGTACCCATTTCTATTGTGTCGGATAGAGATCCGAGATTCACCTTGCGATTTTGGAAGAAATTGCAAGAAGCTTTGGGTACCAAGTTGCATTTTAGCACCGCTTTTCATCCCCAATCCGATGGTCAATCCGAGCGGATAATTCAGATACTCGAGGATATGTTGAGATGCTGCATCCTTGAGTTTAGTGGTTCATGGGAACGGTATCAACCTTTGATTGAGTTCGCTTACAACAATAGTTTTCAGTCAAGCATTAAGATGGCGCCTTACGAGGCTTTGTACGGTCGAAAATGCCGTACACCATTGTTTTGGACCGAGCTCGGTGAAAGTAAAATTTTCGGAGTTGATTTGATTAAAGATGCTGAGCAGAAAGTAAAAATAATTCGTGAAAGTCTGAAGGCAGCATCAGATCGTCAGAAGTCGTACGCGGATTTGAAACGAAAAGACATTAAGTATCAGGTGGGAGACAAAGTGTTTATTAAAGTTTCACCTTGGAAAAAGATACTCAGATTTGGCCGTAAGGGCAAATTGAGTCCGAGATTCATTGGGCCGTATGAAATCTCCGAACGAGTTGGCCCAGTTGCATATAGGTTGCTTTTACCCCCTGAACTTGAAAGGATCCACAACGTTTTTCATGTTTCGATGCTTCGACGTTACAGATCTGTTCCTTCGCACATAATAAGTCCCTCCGAGGTTGAAATTCAAGCCGATATGAGTTATGAAGAAGAACCAATTCGTATCCTAGCTCGTGAAGTGAAAGAGTTGCGAAACAAAAAGGTTCCTTTAGTAAAAGTGTTATGGCTCAAACACGGGATGGAAGAAGCTACTTGGGAACCCGAGAACTCTATGAAAGAACGATACCCAAACTTATTTACCGGTAAGATTTTCGGGGACGAAAATTTCTTAAGTGGGGGAGAGTTGTGACAGTTCTAAAGTGACCCTAGTCGGAAAACGGTTTCGAGACCGCTAAACCGAGTCACCAAATTATTTGAATATGATAATTATTGTCTAAAATATGTGAATATGAATGTGTGAAAGTTTTAAGCTTCGATTTAGTTAATTGCATGTGAATTTAGTAAATAGGACTTATGTGTGACACTTTTGAAATGTGATAGGTTAATCTATAAGGATCTATTAGTGCATGTAATCAAAAGGGTGGACTTGCATGTCAATTTCCCCACTTAATTAGTAGTGGCCGGCCATGACAATGACGGTGGACAAAATGTGATGGGTAAAACATGTCATAAACATGTTGTGTTAATGTTTTATGTTAGAAATGATAAAATAAGGAGCATGGTAATAA
Organism: Gossypium hirsutum; assembly: GCF_007990345.1. NCBI lineage: Eukaryota > Viridiplantae > Streptophyta > Magnoliopsida > Malvales > Malvaceae > Gossypium > Gossypium hirsutum. Next base: position 73,918,466 of record NC_053431.1, on the reverse strand, counting down.
AATAATGAAAAGGAAAATGATGAAGAAAAAAAAAGAAAAAAGTTCTCATGTTGTTGAACTTGGCCGAATAGAAGAAAGAAAAAAAAGGGAAAGAGCTTGGAGAAAATCGGCTATGGTGGTTCACTAGACTAAGGTATGTTGATGTTGTTCCATGAGATTCATGCATATTTTTAGTTGTTAGCTTGAGTTCTACCTAGCCCATGGTTTAAATCTTTGCTATGAGATGGAGATGATATTCGGCCATGGGTGTTTCCTTCTTGGTTGGTGTTTGATGTTGTGGTGATGAGGCATGAAGATGAGCTAAGTTTCGGCTAAGGTGGACTTGTGTTGATGTCATTTGCATGCTAAGTGTGAAGCTTTGTAATGATACATGTGATGGTGATTGATGACTTTTGGATTTTCTTTTTAGCATTTTTGAGTTAGACATTAAGTTCTTTGTTTAACCCATGACCAAAATTGAAATGGTATGGTGTCTTGATGCATTCGGCCATGGTAGGAAGTAGATGAGAATTGGTAGTAAGGTGAAGTGCAAATGTTAGTATTTGATTACTAGTGTATATATGTGTATTAGCCGAGTTTTGAACTTGAAACAAAATGGTATGTAGTCAATACAAGTAACCATATTTGTAGGAAGTATTAAGCATATAATCGGCCTCAACATAGACATGCATATTCGGCCACATGAGGTAGATTGGTGTTGCATGTATTTGGTTAGAGGCAAGCATATTGATGCTTTTATCTTGGCTTAGATAATCGGCTAAAAGAGAGTGTGGGCTAATATGTTGTGTTGATTCATGATTTCATATATATGTGCTTTAATGTCTAATGTATATATGGGTTAAGTACCTTGAGTTTCTCTTTTTGATGTTCAAATGATTAAATCAATTTATTTGTTAAATTAAGCTCAAGAGCAAAGGGGAACTAAATCCGATAAAGGGAAGGAAAAAGTGATCGAATAGCCGTCAAAATCGTTCGACAACATCCGAGGTAAGTTTTCGAGTAATGAAACTTAGTTTACGATTTGATTAAGTCATGACGTATAATCATAACAAATATACGGTGATATAATGATTCTACTTGAATTATATGTTGAGTTAATTAGTCTATACGTATGATGGGTAGCCGTATGTGCATAGAGATCATGTCACAAAGCAAACCAAATCACGCTGTTTGTATGTGGCTATTGAGCCAAAAATGGGAATGCTTAATAATTGACTTGTGTTTGAATTCTAGTTATGAAAATGAAATAAAGATGTGCCATGATTTACTAATATGTGCATGAATATTCGGATGATAACGGGGCTAAGTCCCGAAGGCATTTGTGCTAGTGACTAATTCCGGGCTAAGTCCTGAAGGCATTTGTGCGAGTTACTAATTCCGGGCTAAGTCCCGAAGGCATTTGTGCGAGTTACTATATCCGGGCTAAGTCCCAAAGGCATTTGTGCTAGTTACTATATCCGGGCTAAGTCCCGAAGGCATTTGTGCGAACTACTATATCCGGGCTAAGTCCCGAAGGCATTTGAGCGAGTAGCTATATCCGGTTAAATCCCAAAGGTACTTGGTTTGGGAATGAGCGATCTTGCTGTAATAATTTCAATTAATATGCTCGTAAAATCCCAACGATGAGGTATGTTTCGTATATGCATTGGATTAGTTGATTCCTTTTAAATAGTATTCGCTCAGTCGATTAATGAGCTTCCGACTTTTGGTTAAGTTGATCTCTTATGTATGAGTATAAGGGTTGGTAATGTGAAGTAGGTATGATTTTGAGAATGTATGTATATGAGATTATCCATTTAGTCATATGAATGTTATACTTCAATTGTGCCTAATTTCATTGCTCAAAACTTACTAAGCATTAAATGCTTATTCTGTTTCTTTGATTCTCTGTTTTATAGATTTTGGTTCGTCAGCTATCGGACTCGGGATTGTCGAAGTCGAAGTCGTCCACACTATCAAAGCCCTTTTGGTACACTTTTGGTTGAACTCTGAAAATGGCATGTATAGGACTACCCTTTTTGTTGTTGGTCATGTACCCTTTGGTTTTGTATAAATTTGGATAGCCATGCGAAAATGGCTTATATATACTTTGAGCATAACATTATAATCATTTTGTATGTTGTTCATTGAGAGGTATGGAAATGTTTGGTAACGATTAGCCATTGGAATGGTTAATCATGATCATTTTGGTGCTTTGTATGACAAATTCTAGTTGATTCATGGAAAACCATGAAATAGGTAAAGTTTACCTTAAAAACAGATGCTGACAACAGCAGTGGTGTGAATTTGAAAAATCACTAAAAATAGTAGGAATGGAATTAAATAGTGAATAAATTATGTAATCGAACCTTGATTAATCTAATTTCATATGGAAGAAACTAAACGATCATATGAGTCGTAGTTTAGGAGATATTTATGTTTTCGTGGAACAGGACCAGAGCGATTTCTGGATCCCCTGATCTGACTTTGGAAATTCACTATAAATTAACCAGAGATAATTAGAAGTCATGCCATATATGTATAGATTCATTTTTGAGTCTAGTTTCGTTATAAATAAACGGAATAAGTAATAAATCCCTGTACAGGAAGATATATAAGTCGTAATGCATGAAGGTCAGAGCAGGCAAACCCTGAAACAGGGGAGAATTTAACTAATAAACTGTACTAATTGGCTCGACCAAAAATTCTATAAAAATATTTGTAGATGGATATATGAGTATAGTTTCAGGTAAAATTTACGAAACTGGTTTTCGAGTTTTGGAACTCAAGATATGATTTTTAAGGTAACAGTGACGCAGTTAGCCAACTTGTCTGGAAATTTTTAAAATGGACTGTGAAAATAAATGAAATAAGTCCGTAAATACCTCGTGTTCGACTCCGGCAACGGTCTCGGGTACGGGGTGTTACAATTTTAAACACAATCTGATAGGCCCATAAATGCTTCATCCAGTCTGGTGGATCAATCCTTAGAAGATGGGTTCACCACTTTTTCCAAAATCTATTTAATTTCTCTATTAGAAATCTCAGCTTGTCCATTCGTTTGGGGATGATATGCCATAGCAATCTTATGATTCACTCCATATCTGTGCAAGGCATTGGCCATAAGTTTACAATCAAAATGGGATCCTTTATTTTTGATAATGGCCCTAGGTGTACTAAATCTTGTAAAGAGGTTCTTGTGTAAGAACTTTAGAACTGACTTAGTGTTATTAGTAGCTAGGGCTACCACTTTTACCCATTTAGAAATGTAATCTACCATCAACAGTATGTACGATTTGCCTATAGATGGTGGAAATGGACCCATAAATTCTATTCCCCATACATCAAATAACTCAACCTCGAGTATACTTTACAGCGACATTTCATGCCTTCTAGATAGATTCCCCGTTCTTTTACAATAGTCACACGTTTGACAGAATTCATAAGCATCCTTGGATAATTTTAGCTAGTAGAATCTTGACTGAAGTACTTCCTCTATAAGGATTTGAATGACAATGCTACAAAATATTATGTATTTTGTCGTTAAGAACACACTTTCGAATGATTTGAATGACATAATGTTTAAATAAGAAAGGTTTATCCCAATAATAGTGCTTAGCATCATAAAGAAATTTTCGCCTTCTGTAGGTGTTTAAATCAGGTGGCATCACACCATTCACTAAGAAATTCACTATATCGGCGTACCAAAGTAATGCCTTGGCAAATAACAATTTTTCGTCTAGAAAATCTTCTTTAATAAAGTTATCATAGCCATTTATATTACCCAATTCTAACCTTGAAAAATGATCAGCCACTTGGTTTTCAGTCCCCTTTCGATCCTGAATTTCCAAGTCAAATTCTTATAGTAACAATACCCACCTAATCAATCTCAGTTTGGCATATTTCTTACACACCAATTACTTAATAGTCGAGTGATCTGTGTAAATTGTGACCTTGGTACCCACTAGATAAGGACGAAAATTTTCAAATTTGAACACCACAACTAACAACTCTTTTTCTGTGGTGGTATAAATAAGTTGTGCATTCGTCAGAGTTTTGCTAGCATAATTTATTGCACTCAGTATTCTCTCTCTCTCTCCTCTGCCCCAGCACTGGTCCCATGAAATAATCGCTGGCATCACACGTGAGTTCGAACCGTAAGGTCCATTCTGGAGCTACTACAATTGGTTTTGCTACTAGTATTTTCTTTAATTCCTCAAAAGCACCCAAGCAGTGTTCATCAAAATCGAAGGATCTATTTTGCTCCAACAGTGTGCACAAGGGTTTAGATATCCTTGAGAAATCCTTAATGAATCTTCTATAAAATCCTGCATGACCTAGAAAACTTCTAAAACCCTTGACACTGGTGAGAGGTTGTAATTTTTCTATTACTTCAATTTTTGCTCTTTCTACTTCAATTCCTCACTGCAATATCTTATGCCCTAAGACAACTCCTTCATGAACCATGAAGTGGCATTTTTCCTAGTTCAAGACAAGACTTGTTTCTTTATAGTGGCACAAAACTAATTCCAAATTTTTCAAAATCGTAGCCAAATACAGAGAAATCATCCACGAAAACTTCAAGGAATTTCTCTACCATATCCGAGAATATAGCCATCATACAACGCTGAAAAGTTCTCGGGGCATTACATAATCCGAATGGCATCCATCTAAACATAAAAGTATCATATGAACATATGAAAGTTGTCTTCTCTTGGTCATTGGGAACTATGGCAATCTGATTATACCCTGAATAACCATCAAGAAAATAATAGAAAGTTTTTCTTACTAACCTATCCAACATCTGATCAATAAATGGCAAGGGGAAATGTTCCTTCCTAGTTCCCTTGTTAAGCTTCCAATAGTCCATGCACACTCTCCATCCTGTGATTGTGCGAGTTGGTATGAGCTAATTATTTCCATTGCTAACCACTTGACACCTCCTTTCTTGGGGACACATTGTATAGGGCTTACCCACGAACTGTCTGAGATTGGGTAAATAATGTGTGTGTGAGATTAGGTAAATAATGTCTGCGTCAAGCCACTTGATAATCTATTTCTTGACAACTTCTTTCATTATCGAATTCAATTTTCTCTACTGCTCAATAGACTTGCTATAACAATCCTCTAACAAGATTTTATGCATGCAAAACGCAGGACTGATTCCCTTTATATCAGTAAGGGTCCATCCTAATGCCTTCTTAAATCATCCCAGGACTTCCAACAACTTGACTTCTTGTTTGGATGTCAATTCCACAGAAATCACAACCGGCAAGGTACTGTTATCTCCCAAGTATTCATATTTTAAATGCTACAACAAATGTTTCAACTCCAATGCAAGATGTTCCTCTATAAAAGGTTTCTGAGGCTTGAATAAATGACTCGATAAATCCAAATAGTCAATTTTTTCCATAGTATCTCCAATGTCTGTTTGGCTTCCATGAATTCATCGAGCTCTTCAAAATGCACTTCATCAATCCTTTCTAATGAGTCTTCGTTATTATCAAAATTTTTGTGGCAAATTCTATTGAATTCTTCCTCCACTATTGTTTCTATCAAACCAATGGCGTGGTATTCTTCATTTTCGTCTATACATTTCAAAGCATCAAAAACATTAAAAGTAACTTGTTGATCATTTACCCTCATGGTCAGTCCACCTTTCTGTACATCAATTAAAGTTCTACCTATAGCAAGAAAAGGTCTTCCAAAGATAATTGGCATATTTTGATCAGCTTCAAATTCTAAAATAAGGAAATCAGTAAGAAAGATAAATTTATCCACTGCTTCTAAATCACATAACGCCTTACCAACATAATGATTTCCAATTGAACATAGGATAGTGAAACTCCCTGGATCCTTTAACTTCGAAGGTAGTTTATTCATCAACATTGTTGTACACCCTTCAGTGAGAGCAACAGTCTTAAACTCTCCCAATCCGCGCTTCTTTGACAGTATGTATTTCATAAATTTTATATAACTGCGCATTTGTACAAATCTTCTACTAACAGTATGTTGATATGGAGTTGCTTCAAAACATCTAAAAACCTTTTTTAAATTGAATACCATGTTTAGCATTCTGGAATCGCTGAGGAAAGGATAAAGGTGGTCATCCTTCATGTTGTTGATATTGTTTTGCTGTGGCATTTCTATTGGCAACATGATCATATTTTGTCACAACATTTTTCTATGTAACTTTTTTAGGTGCTTTCTACCGTTCAGTAGGTTTTGACATCTTTTCCTAATTGCGGCTAGACTTGTCTTCTTCTACCGTGGCATCTTGAACAACTTCATCAAATGAGTCCCACTTCTAAGAGTGATGGCCTTGCACTGCTCCTTCCCTTGGGTTTTCGAATTTTCAATATCACTTGGCAATGCTCCTTATGGCCTTGAATTTATAGCATTCACTATTTTTCCCATTTGATTTTCAAGAGCTCGGAGAGATGCAACCTGATTCTAAATCACAACATTATTTTTTTTCATATACTTCTTCAACAGAATTAGAAGATGATACCTAACCTTGTTGAGCATTTTGCCTCGGCATAGGATGATTATAACCAGGCGATGCATTGTAGATATTCTGTCTTGCAACATTACGTGAACTCCCCGCACCTTGGTTACTCCAACTAAAATTTGGATGTTGCTTCCACCCTAGATTGTAAGTGTCGGAATAGGGGTTATTATTCCAGTTAAAATTACCAATGTAGTATACAAATGTTGGGTTTGATGGGAATTCATCAAACACATGATCTTCGCCAAAATTAATGGATGTTAGCTTGACTGCTTTTATCTCTTAAACTACAGTTGGTCTCTTCATTGTTTTGATCATATTAGTAAAGATGATACTTGAACAGTCAATGAAGTGATTGCATCAAACTCCATGGTACCATTAGCTCTCTTGCTCACCTCAACTCTTGTGGTCGGATAGTGATAATCATTGTTGGCAATCTTTTCCAAAATCTCATATGCTTCGTTATAAGATTTATCCAATAAATTATCATTAGCAATATTATACCCCAAACCCGGCCTAGACGTTCTGGCTAGATCTACGATGCCACATTGAAGTGTGATTTGAAAAGCATCGTCCTGTTGAAAAATCCGTACTATATAAAAACCCTCATAGTGATCTTTTACAAAACTTTAGGGTATCTTGTTCGTTGTTAAAAACTCAAATGGCTTTAGCAAAAAGTTTAGTCATTTTAAATTGTTATTTCACTTTAAAAACAATGTTTGCTTGCGGAAGCTTTTAAAGTATGTTGCAATGGTGTGGTGTTTTGAAAGCATTTAATCCTATGAAAAACTGCGACCTTCTAATAGACATAATCTAAGATAAATAAAACCCAAAGCAAAAATAAAACTTTAAAAAGGCCTTATTACATAACAAATACCCTAAATTAAATGGCTTAAAGATTAAAAGTTTAAAACAGAAGCAAGAGCAGTAGTGTGGCCTTCATCGAGTCCCTCGCAGCACCGATCCGCCTAAGGATTACCTGCACAGGAAAGTAAAAGGGTGAGTTTATGTAAACTCAGTGTGTAAACCCTTTACAATAGTCAGTCAAACAGTAGGCAAATACAGTTTGGGCCTAAGCCCATTTCAGTGACAGTCCAGTATCAGTTAGGGCCATAGCCCTTTACAGTATCAGTATCAGTGTGGGCCTTAGCCTATTACAGTAATAGTAACAGAAATTCAATTAGAAGTCCTACCCATCCATCATCTACACTCCACTCTGTCCAGCCCTACACTCTATGTGGGGATAAAATCGACCCACCCATCCCTACACTCCAAAATATAGCATCGGCTGCTGCACTAAATAGTATTTGTAGCAAAGTTGCCAGTACAGTATACTTCCTCCAAATATATCAAACCCACCCCCATGCAACATGTCCTTTCATAATATTATACGTGTATGCAAAATGTCATGCTTGACTACAATCACACATATCATAAGGGTATATCAGTCATTTACCTCACGAGGGTATAACGTTCATTTCATCAAATTGAGGTTTAGGTATACTTACCGACCCACTAGTAGGTCCACAGTCATATCGGGCGACTCGTGCAACCTTAACAGTCAAACAGGGATAATGGGCCCAAAGCCCATAATGCGGCCCGTGTGGCCCAATAAGCCCAAAAATGACCTTGACCGTGTGAACTACACAGCCTGCCCCAATAATCACCATACATCCATGTGGTTTGCCTGTGGGGCCCACACGGCCCATTTCGACACAACGTGGCCCAAAACATCCTAAGCCCATAAAATCACTCATAGTGGCCTCTACGATCAAACACCCACGTTTTACGCGTTCGGCCTACCACACGAGCGAGCGTACGCTCGTGTAGCATCAATGGCCATACTTTTCAGACTTTTGCCGATCTACGTTTAAAGCAGTGTGGTTACACACCTATTTTGCGAAACGTGCTAGAAATCCACGAGCACCAATCGTACATTCATTCAAGGCATTCAATTAGCCGTTTGATAATAAGGTAAATCACCCTCCTCTTTATTACTTAATCCCAAAACATTAGATACCTGCCTTGAATGAACAAATGTGGTTTAATCCACTTAAACTGCTGAATAAGATTGATCACCCAATACTCTTAGCAAATCGACAGTAAAAGGAGGTGTTAGCTACAAGATTAACACAACAGAGAAGGAAAGTAAGAGAAAGCTGAAAGAGTAGAAACCAAGCAGGGACCTATCAAAAAATACAGAACCAATTAAAAAAAAAGAGCAGTCGGCCTACACCCAACACGAAATCCGGAAGCACCCACTTGACAGAGGCAACAAAGGCACAACTACCCTCCTATCAGAAATTGGCAGCATAAAAAGATGATAAGTATAAGACTAAAATGACAATGAGGGAGAAAGAGAGAGGAAGAGCAAAACTGAGTAGATGCATTACCATAGAAAGCTGACATACACTCCCCGCTCCCCTCAACACTCTCAACTACCCATGAGCATCAGTATCCCACTAACATACAACCTCTTACACGACATAGCAGCAAAAAGACACCCTTGCGCGCAATAGCACTCAAACTCAAGTCCCTTACCATTAGAAACACACTATTAACCCTTAGACCAACAAGCTTTTTATGACATATCTTACCCTCAATAATTTAAAAGTCTACCAACCATGACAAAGGCTCATTCCTTAAAAATAAAGTTTTTCTCAAATGCCCAAGCTTGAACCCAATACCTCTCAGGCGCTTCCCAGGACACTTAACCATTGAGACAAGCATGCATTTGAGTTACACAACATATAGAAAATAAGTACCTATATTTTGGGGTGTTACAAGCAGATGCATCAACTACCATCCTTGTATGTGTATTCAACCCATTATAAAATATCTCCATCTGTGCCCAGTGTTGAAATCCATTCATTGGACATTTCCGAATTAAATCTTTAAATCGTTCCCAAGCTTCAAATAATGTTCCATCCTCTAACTACCGAAAAGGTGTGATGTCATTTCTAAGCTCGACATTCATGATCAGTGGATTATACTGTAGTAAAAACATCTAGCAAAGATCATTCCATGATATCACTGTCCTTGATGGCAAAGCATTCAGCCATGCTCTTGCACGATCTTTTAATGAATATGGAAATAGTTTAAGTCTCAGGGTGTTTTTAGGAACACAATGTTGCTTAAACGAATCACAAACTTTTGGGAAAGTCGTAAATGGAATCTTGGATCTTCAGTGGGCAATCCTCCAAACTGTCCTACAATTTGTAACATTTGAAAAATTACTAATTTCAGTTCAACTATTGTGCTTGGATTTGAGGTCTAACTATCCCTAGATTCAGATCATCCAAAATTGGCACAACAAGTTCTTGAATGGGTTTGTCTTGATCATCTATCACCCCATGAACATGTGGATCAACGCCCTGACCATTCAAATTATCATTCATACTTGGTCTTACCCTTCAAATACGAGGATAAGCTTCTTGACCATTCGAGTTATCATTGAGATCAGGATCATTCCTGTTCCTAGCCATTTTTCGCAATTGTTTCTGCCTTCTTCGTAAAGTTCTATCAATCTCTGGGTCAAAATGATACTCTTTGTTAGCAAGAATGCTTCTACTCATGTACTGATGAAAAATTTGTAGAAATTAAATTAAACTAAGTTAGATAGATCTAATAGAATTAAGTAAAACAACCAAACCAAATTACACCAAGTTGTCGATCCCCGACAACGGCGTCAAAAACTTGTCGTGCGTGAATATTATATGCGAATTGTGTAAGTATACACATTGGATCAAGTAATAAAGTGATGAGTGAGTATCGTTCCCACGAGGATCGGATTGAGGCACTAAAGTGGTCAAGTTATTATAATAAAATGCAATTAATACTCTGGTAAAGCTATGGTAAGTATATTGTGGAAATTGAAAAGAATAATAGTGTATGTGATATGTAAAATTAATGAATGCTTGGAAATGCTATGGCAAAACGAGAGTAGAAATGTAATGACAATTATAGAAATAAGCATACGAATAATATGCAACTGACAAATAAACAACTAATGATGCAATGGAAAAGATGTTATGAAAAAAGAAAAGGGTTACGCGATGTTGAGTAGAAAAGTCGGGATTACTAAAAATCTACTTCTCTTGTCAGCAATGCTTTAGCAAAATCATACTTAACCTACTGCTCAAAAGATTTCTAAAGTGGCCTGCTTCTTTCAAAGGCAGAAACTTCAAGATACCTTGCATGTGTCTATAGGCCTTTAATAAGGTACCTTGCATTGTTTTCTTTTGTATGAACGTTACTCTATGTTTAGAGTCTACTACAAGTATCTATCAAGAACTTGCCATATCATTCAACCACGATCTAACTAATCTAATCTTTTCAAACTTGAGATTAATTTAAGGGTATGCTGCATAGTCAACTATGTCTAGGGATTGCTTACATACATTTTAAAGAGTAGAACAATTGAATAAAACAATAAAGATAATTTAGATTTATACTGCAGCCATTAAAGACAGTTAAAGTTTCATCAAATTAATCCCAGCCCTATGAGATTTAACTCATAGGTTGGCAAATAAAATTCAACTCAAACATCATTTTCATTATTGTAATTTACGAAGGAACATATTAGAAGTAATAGAAAAACATCGGAAAGACAACATTCGCTTGTCCGATCCTCACTCCAGCTGTGCAATGCCCTAAGGTGGCTGAGAGGGATTACCTGTATCTTTCCTCTTCTTTTCTCTATTCAGCTGCTACCTTCTAATTTGTCCAAGGATCTCTGCTCAGTTCCATGTCTAGAGTTTCCTCCTTTTCTTCTTTTTAAATTTTTTTCTCCTTCTTTTTCAAGATAATTCCAATAGCCCCAAGATTTATCTTTTCCTCTTTTCTAGGCAGATTTATCTGGTACATGTTGAGTTTGGCTAAAACTGATATGCACTGAATGCTGACTGGACACCTTCCTAGCATTGCCACGGCATACGAGCTAGCAACCTGACCACCATTTTGTCCTGAAAAAACTTCACTCATTTATTTCTTGTTCCTTATCTTGCACCTGCCACTACCACAAAACACAGTCCTTCCACGAGCAATTAAAAATACTTAATATTTAAATGCAATCCAAGTTATAATGCAATGCTAAAAGTATTAATTAAATGTTCTAAAATGCAACTAAATGTTCTTAAGTACAGGCAATTAGCTAGGTCCAAAGGCATTAAATATAACTCTTTTCAAGAGTTATCAGCATACCTTAAGCTTCTTCCTTTAACTTTTCTTATTTTTCAAATTCTTTACAAATGAAACTCTAAACTTGTTCTTGCAACTGAAAATTATGATTGAAAACCTACAAAATCAAAGTTTTCTTACAATTAGCTTGAAAGGTAGCACTCTAAGGCTAATCTTGGAGTTGTTCCTACTAGTGAAGCTCAACTTGTAGGTGCAGTGCTTATACCTATTGGCATTACGGTACGTACTCTTAGACAACTTTTAGTATTCAAGTAGAGGATGCTGCAACATCTTGCTGCTAAAATTGAGTCACAAGAATGGGTCATCCAACAACTCCAAGCAATTTTCCATCATGCCAAATCCATCAGTAATACTCTACTAGCCAAGCAACTCCAATAACTCATTGGCAAAATGTTGAACAAAAAATAGGAGTAAGATGTAGAGTTATTGGTTGTTGTTATTCTTTTTAAAATATTTTTCTTTTCAAATTTTATTTTAAAGATTGTAATCTGAAACTTTAAACATGCATTGTGTTACTTTGTTTATTTTATGAACCCTTTTCAAATATGTTTAATATAATATAATTTTTAATATTTTGATCATTAATGTGATCATCATCTTTTTTACATTAATGATTGATTTGCTTGATTATGTTAATAGTTAAGAATGATTGATTAAGGGGTAGTTACTTATGGGAAGAATTTGTATATTGTGTTGAGTATGTTCTCTTATTGTAGTTTTGTTCAAAAATTTACCAAAAATGAAGATTGTTGAGACAATTTTTTAGCAATGTCAAAGAGTTGTTCCTGCTAGTGTCTGGCATGTTTAAGTTGGCAAATTGTGTCAATAAAAATCATTGGGCTTTTGATTCTTGTTGATAGTTTGGATGACTACAAGTCCATCTTTAGTATCCAAACTATTTAAAGCAACATATCTTTGAGATTGATTTGGATGGGATCAAGGCAATCGACTTCCCAAGTTTCGTGGGATTGGGTTGAATTGGGTAAACCTTGGATGTATATCTTGAAGATTCAAAACTTATCTGAGCTCATTTAAAATATTCTTTTTGCTTATTATCTTGTTGGTTTTGAGGGAAAATTGATTGTAATTTAGTATGTTAGCAAGTCTTAATTACTTATAAATTGATGAGACTTGTATAAATGATGTACTGACCAAACAACACTTATTCCTGCTCATTGAGGAACATTTCTTATGAGTGCATTGACTAAATAATCAAGTGTGTTACTTAATTATTATCCTAAGTTTTAAGGGAAAAACTTATAGGAGAATTCTCTAGATATTAGGTACAAAAGTGAGGAGTCTAACCTTGTGAGTATTAGAGGTTATAATTACTTATTGTACGAGTTGCTAAGTAGTGGATTATCTCTTTGAAGTCTTACAAACATAAGGAAACTAAACTGTGTAAACATATTGTGTGTTTATTTGTTTACTACCTTATTCATACTTAAATGCATGAAGCAGTTGACATTGGTCTTAAGTATTGTTGAAGTGTATTTACAAATATCTTTAGTTCTTTCACAGTTTTTTATCATAATTATCTGTTAAAATAAAATTTAATATTTAAAAGTTTCAAGTTTATTTATGTTCAAAATTCATAAATGTCATACAATATAAAATTATTTTTATTATAAGTATCTATTAAAATCATCATTATTTATTAAAATAGTAATTTAATATTTAATTCATTATGATCTTTCAATTCTAATTATCCACCAATAAAACTATAAATACTACATGTTTTTTTCAACTTACAAATTTTATTTTGAAAGGTGTGATTTCTATTTACAATTTTTAAATTTTTGTTACTAATATTTTTGCTTCTTTTAAGAATTTTACTCCTATGTTTTAATTAATTCATAGTAATTTTGAAAAGCTTTTCACTCAATCTATCACATTTATTTATATGTTTTTACTAGATGACTGTTATGTTCACTCAATTTTTAATTCAAGGTATTTTTGAAAAAAATTTCCAAACAATGTATTTTGTTATGTTCTTATCGGATTACCATTAGAACATAAGATGGAAGCACTAAAGAAAAAGAAATTGAAGATCTAACTTAAGAATTGCATCCTACAAAACTCTCTATTTCGAACAATGAGATTCAATTTCAAAATACGAGATGCCGTGAAGAATTTATTGACTTTACAACAATATGGGAAAAGAAGCAAATTATATATTACTTTTAAGGTGCTGTATGAGTTATGCTTTAGGAAATAAATAATAAGGATTAACATTTAATGTAATCTTTTTGCTTTTTTTTTATTTGACTAAAACCATACATTAATTTTATTCTTAATTACTACGTTCTATTCACGTGTTGTGTTGGGTTGATTATTTGTTTGTGACATGTTATAGAATAAAAATTTGAACATTAAATGTACTCTAAGTAAAATTTTTAGAATCAAAAGAGATGTCAAATTGGTTAGAACATTGGTTGGTATGGTTCAATTAAATGAATAATTAACAGGTAAAATAAAAATATTTTGAAAAATAATTTATTTTTAATTAACCTAGTTCTAAACCGCCCATATTGGTTCTCAAGTCAATCGGTCTGATTTTTTCTTTCGACTGGTACTCTAGCTAGTTCGATATGTTCAAACTACCATGAGTCTAAGTCTCTACACTTCATACATTTAGAATTTAATCTTTCAATTTTTATTTTTAAGAATTTAATCTCTCAACTTTATAGATTTAAAGATTCGTTTTCAAATTATATATAAAGATGTAATATTTTAATTAAAAAATAAACCATATTAACTATTTCAACTAATTAATAAATTTATAAAAATATAAAAATTAAATTCTGTTGGAAATTAATATATATAGAGAGAGAGAGATGGTGAGTATGTGCCACTAAGGTCCTTTGGTATAAGTATATAGATTTAGTTGATTTGCAACAACTGGCATTTTATATGTAAACCACTCCATGTTTTTATTTTACTTAAATCTCTACATTATACAAAAGGAAGATGAATATTTTTAATTTCATTAAATTTCCACGCCTGGTGGTAAGTCTCATGCAAGACAAAGTATGTTACTTCAATCATCTCGTTTAAGGCAACGTTTGTTATAATTATTAACAATATTAAAAATAATTTTAATACAATAAAGATAAATTTTAATAATAAGTTGTTAGTTATTTTTTTAGGTTCATTTACTAAAGATATTTATATAGGTAAATTTAAAGATATTAAAAAAATAAATTTATGATGTTTTACATTTAGAAATTAGGATCAGCTAAAGATTAATCCTTGTAGTAAACATGATTATCATGTAAAGATATTCAACTCTTCTAATCTTGCTTAGAGATATAAAATCCTAAATCAATGCCTATCTTTCTTTTCTTTTCTTTTCTTTTCTTTTCTTTTAGTATTAATTAAACTTGAAATATTTTCAACAACAATATAAATTTTTATTGGTGTCACGTATCTCTTTTTTTGTGATTTAAATAGATGTCTTGTCGACTAATTGATGATATCACTAAGCAATGATTATTTGAAAAGAGAAAAACTGTTGAAGGAAGATAAATTATTTGAAGCTTAAAAAATTTTACCATTTAATTACACTTTAAATATTTTAATATTTTATTATTGTAATATTAATCCACCTTAAATATATAATCTCACAAAAAAATAACTTTACATAATTAATTACATAAAACTATTAAAAAGATATTCCTATTAAATTTCAAAATATTTTATTAGTGAAATATTATGTATAAATTTTTTATCATGTTTTACAAAAAAATTATGCAGAAAATAATTTAATAATTTTAATGAATATATACAATTTTTCATGGATAATTATTCTTAAGGTTTTTTTTTCCAATTGGTTGGCAAGATAATAGTTTGCCACTGTCTTAAAACACTGTGTTGGTTTAATTATTGAAAATAATTTTGCAATCTTTTAAATTTTTTTAGAAAAACTTTACCCTAAATATTATATATATATTCTCTGAACTATTATTTTCATTTCATATATATAGTGATATTTTATAAAATAAATATATCATGATTAGCTTATAACCCTCTATAGTTTTAATTTATTCATATAAAATACTTCATTAATTTTATTTAAAAAAATATAATGACAAATTAAACTCTTAGCTTTTATATCTTTTGCCAAATTAGCTTTTATTTTTTTAAAACTAAATTTGACCATTAACTTTTTAAAAGAAATAAAATTCAACATTCAACCTTGAAAAGAATCCACTTGCTATTTTTAATGAAAATATTAATTAAAATGTTAAATTTTTAAAAATTATATATAGCATGTATGGCAATCAATGTGTATTTCTTGCTAATTTTTTAAACTTTTATCAATTTTTTATCTTTTATACATTTTTGAATATTTTTATAAATTTTAAATTATTTGTTGATGCAACATATAAGACAAATAGTATCATATTAGAATAAAGTACATGTGCCCAACATCGTTTAAAAAAATTAATATTTTAGTCAATATTTTCATTAAAAAAATTATTTGACTCTTTTAAAAGATTAATGATCAAATTTAACTAAAAAGTATAAGGATCAAATTGAAAAAAATATATAAATACTAAAAACTAAATTTATTATTATATCTTTATAGAAAATTGAAATTATCAAATCTAATATTAATCAAATTTTTACTTTCCATCTTACAATAGTGGGTCAAGTTTAGGAGGTTTATCTTTTTATCAAAATAAGAAAAATTTTAAAAATATTTCTATTTTAATATTATTTCTTAAAATATGTTTTAGGGTATTTTGATACTAACAATTAATTTGATAAAATGACAAATTTTAAAGCAAAATTAGAGAAATGTGTTAATTTTTGTGATATTTAGAAATAAATCGATTTTCAAAGGAGAAGACGAAAATGCATCTATAGGGCTCTCTTTTAGCCACCTCAATTGAAAGTGTATCCTACAAGGCGTGCTTTCTGACTTTTTTAACATATTAGTTCCTTTGTTTCATATGGTTAAATATTAGTGATTTCATTCTTGAGTCTTATGTTTGATTCTCCTCCTACTCACATTTGTATTTTTATTTCATGTTGTTTCAAGTTTTACTTTTATTTTTAATTACTATTTTTAACACATTAGCTCATTTAGTTAGATGGTTAAATAATAGTAATTTTATTTTTGAGTCTCAAGTTTAATTCTTCTTCTAAGCACAATCGTATTTTTCACTTCATATTGTTTCAAGCTTTTTTATTAAATAATAAAAAAATATTTTTTGATAAATTAACATTTATCATTATGTTAAATATATTTTATTTTTTAAAAACATCAACTAATTTTTTTGATATATTTTCATTTATATATAATATTTATATGTCAAATATTTATTTTCTCCACCTATATTGTGGGTCTGGAGATTTCTAATATTATAAAATCAAATAATTATTTCAAATATCATTATTATTTTTATATGTAAAATATTTTAAATATCATTGTTTTTTCATCTACATTGTGTGTATGATATTTCAACTATTTTTATATGTGAAATATTTCAATTAATTATTTCAAATATCATTATGTTTATATGTGAAATATTTCAAATAATTATTTCAAATATACATACAAAAATATATAATACTAAAATTTACTACACTCGTGATATATACTGAAAAATAAATATTACACATATAAAAATTATATTTATTAAAAATAATGATATTTGACAATAATTATTTGATTTTATAAATAAAAGAGTTATTAATTAAAAAGATTAATTAAAAACAAAAAAAAAACTTGAAAATAATATGTTTATTAATTAAAATCATTAATAAAAAAAAGTTTGAAACAACATGAAATAAAAAAAATACAATTGTACTTAGAAGAAGAATCAAACCTGGATCTCAATGATAAAATCACTATTACTAAACCATTTAACCAAAGGAACTAGTGTGATAAAATTAGTAATTAAAAAAAAGAAGCAAAACTTGAAACAACATAAAATAAAAATACAAATGTAAGTAAGAGAAGAATTGAGTCCAGAACTTAAGGATAAAACCACTAACATTTAATAATCTAATAAAAGGAGTTGATGTGTTCAAAAAAATCAGAAAACACGTCCTACAAGACGTGTTTTCAACACTCATAAGTATCAAACCATTTTTTATATTTCTAGTATTCCACAAGAAAAATTATACTTAAACTGCTATAAATTTGACTTAAGCATCACCCTGACACCTATTCAGACTTTTCTTTGGGTATTATGAGGTAAATTTACTTGAGAGTCTGATTTCTAAGTCTAAGTTTTAGATTAAAAATTTATATTATGAATTTATTTAAAAATAAAGAAACCTGAAAGTGAGATCAAATGCTAAGCCAATAACATGAACTTCGTCTCATCTCTGATTCGATTAAAAACAATTTTAATAGACACTCATTTCCAACTTAAAGAACAAAAAGATTGATGCCATTCCAAACACATGCTGTACGTTTAAAGCTGTTTTTTTTTTATCATCATATTAATATCTGTTGTCATTGACAAAGCAGGTTAAATTATGTTCAGACAACAACCTGAAAGTGCGGTTGAGGACCCAAAAGGATATTTGTAAACATAGTTTAATACATGAGATTTATAATATTCTAAATTAAAGTCTTTTCTTAAATATTATTATATATTTTCCAACAAACAAAGTACAATTCGATCTAATATGAATATCTGTTCCAAGACATTTTTCTAGTTCTATAATAGTAATAAAATAGTCTCAACTTTTTTTAAAAAAGGAGTTGATTATCTTGACTAAGGGGGCTTTAATTCATGTGCACGGAGCATGAAATAATGGATTCAGTCTGTACTTTCAATTTCGATTTCATACAAAGCCTGAAACTCTGTAACTGGCTTATCTGAATCATGTTTGATTATATATCTAAACTTTTTATGAACCAAAATTCCTGCATTGTTGCAAGGCATGTGCTAAAAAGAGATTAAGATTAATTAAATCTGTTTTCCACAAAGTAAGCCATATAAATATATATCTAAATGCTAATACTACTAATTTCACGCATTAAAAATATGCAATTGGAAGGGTTTGAATTGCATCTCTGACTCATAAAATAACAGGAATTGGGAAGTTTAAAATGAGTCATCATTACCAATTTTTTTTGGATGGTTAAATCGAGTTGTCTCTTTAGTTAATGTTTCTAGTTTAAACCTTGTGATTTATTAAATATTTGAAATAGGACTTTTAATCAAATTTTTATGGTCGGGAGAGTTTTTCCCTTAAATTTTATTTTCAAACTTAATCAAGACTCTCCTGGTTAGCCAACACTAAGAGGAAAAAAATGAAAAGAAAAGGTGATGACTCAAAATTAGGTTTGTACCTTTGCTAGAACAAAGTGTTGCCTTGTATAATCGGGAAAACCCTAGCTATGATTGTAGGTTTTCCAGGAATCTTTTAGGGTTTCTATACCAGTTTACTTCCATCTTTTCAAGTTTTTCCTAAAAAAAAATAAATTAAAATCTCTATAGTGTATAGTCTATCTACCTGAACCTGAACCTGAACCTAAACCTAGACCTAAACCTAAACCCTTTTGCTTTCTGTCAAATTGAAACATCAAGTTATGGACTAATGGATACGAATATGCACCGTTCATAGACCTACTGATATTTCCTACCTTTAGCTTTCGGTTTCAATATCAGAAGTTGGAACTAAAACGAGTTATTCGGCTTTGCTTAAGCTAATTAGAAGTGAAAAAAGTTGCTTTAACTTTCAAGGGCTGGCTTCTTTCTTACTATACAATCAATTTCCACCCACAACAGAACAGTATATTCTAGTTTTCATACTAACAAATTAAAATTAAAATTTTGTTTTCATGGAGAAATATGAAGTTAACTTTATACTTAGATGTAAAAATCTATAAGAAATAACAAAGACGAGTATACCCAATGCTGTATAAATACATCAAATCATATAACATTATGACTTAAAAAAATTAGAAAAATAAGGCATATAGCAAAGCAGGGAAGTGATGGGCCTTCAAAAAATCATAATACAAAAGATTTGTGGGAGCCTGCCTGGGATAAGAGTTCTACAATGAGAAATAAACAACAAAAGGAAAAGGAAAAGAATAAGTCCCTCCTTTTATTTTGTTTATATTTAGTACATGGCATTATTATTACCTGTTATTATTTAAATGTAATTATACTTTTTGTTGAGCAATGCCATTTCCTTTTCAGATTATATAAAGCCGTGGCCTTCCACTTACAGATCAATGAGATGCTTTGCGATGAATTTTAGTGTAGTGATCAGTGATAGAAACGTAAGAGCAAATACCAAAGAGAAAATGGTGGAGGCTCCCCCTTCTTCTAGCTCATAGCCTCCATCCTCTCTGTTTGACTCTCCTTCGTAAGATCTTCCTCTTGAGCAGTCGCTTTCATTATCACCTATCATCTCTTCTTTCTCTTACCCTTGGTTGTAGGAGCAGTTTCCATTTCCACCCATCTTTACCCATGATCCATGTCGACATGTCACACTGGAGAAGTTTCTCTCCCCAAGTGCTTCTGAAATTTTGAAGGACCTATCTAACTCATCCTTTTATTTTGGTTTTCTCTAGGGTTACTTGGGCCAGGGCCATTTTAATTTATCTTATAAATTGATGTCAAAATAGAATCATAAATCTGTGTAATTAAACTGGCTATTTTAGGTACTATCAGTATGTATGCAGTTTGTTTATGAGTTGTTTTCTTTGGTGATCTAATAGATAAGAGAGCTTCCTTCAGTCCACTCATGGGTAGCAGTGGGATTTAATTAGCTGCCGACTCATTCATCCAAATACTGAGTTAGAAGGGATCACCGAAAGATACCCAGTAAATGAGTGAATGATGCGGGAGACAAATTGAATCCTCAACTTCCTGTGCTTGGACTGAAGGGAGCTCCCTCTTCTGTTATTTTATCTATCTAAACCCTTCTAATTTCGTTAGATCTTTCGTCTAGTTTATGTAACTTCAATAAACATCTAGAGTCCTTAGCTCAAGGTTTATCATGTGTGCTTTTTATTGACACTGAATACTTCCTTTTGTCACATTAATAGCAATTCAAAGTACTTTTAATCCTGAAGTGATATTGGGTTACTGATTGTATAATTAATGGTCATATATCTGGTTTATCCCAATTTCTTAATCACAGCCATGGCAAGTGGGTTATCAGTGATGTTTATCAAGGCAGTTTCCCCAATGGGGCTGAGGTTTGTTCTTTTAGACCGCCGTCTTTTTTAACTGAAAGATCCTGGCAAGAGTAATCCAATTTGTCAACCATATGGATATAGGTTGTGTTTTAGATGGTTGGATTGATCGTTATTTTTAGTTTCACAGGTTATATGAGCAGATCTCGGGAAGCTGGAGAGCAGGAGTTTTAGGGTTTATTATTAGAAGCTGATGTTTAAGTTTCAAGTTTAGAGCTCTCAGGAAAGGCAACGCGTGGCCGGATAAGTTTGTAAAGCTCACGCTCTACGACAAAACCTTCTTGGGTCTTGTTCTCTAACTGCAACAAGTTCCTAGACATGTGTCCCCAGTTACATGTCCAATTACCAATATATCCCTTTATGTTGTTTTTAAATGTTGTACCCTAGATTTGCAAATCTGTGGCACACTCGTCTTTGTTCTAAGCTGTCTTTGGCGGTTATAAATGTCTCCTCTGTATTCCTTCCGACATGTACTCCTTGGCAGAGTGGAAACGTAGTTTACATTAGTACATGTGGTGTTGCGGTGCATTTGATTATGGTTTTGGTGGATGCGAAGTGAAATCACTGCTTTCTTTGTTCATCCTTTCTGGTGGAACTCTTCACATGGTTTTTTTCCAATTCTCTTCAGGGATAATCATCGTGTTCTATGTACCTAATGAAAGGAGTTAAATGAATAATGTATACAAATCAAGTTTAATAAAAATTAAAAGCTGTATAGGTGGGAGGCATGGAGGTGGAGGTGAATCTAAGCGATGTGAAAGTGAAAAGTAAATTAGAGGCGAATCGAATCTGTTATACGTTGCCACATTTTGTAAAAGTTTGATGGCCATTATGAGCATATTTCCAGTATCAGAATAGCAAGGTTTGAGTAAAATACAACCCCATAAAGAAACAGAAATCTTTGGAGAAAGGATAGAGAAGGCAACGAGCTAGGGTCTTTTCCCGATGGTAATGACACGAAAGATCGAAATATCTCTTTTTATGCTGACTTTCCATGAAACCCTATTTTTAACACAAAAAAGAAAAGAGACACTAGCGCACATAAAATAGGTGAAGTGGGGTTTAGGTCTTTTCATTGTTATTGGTTTCTTTCCCCTTAGTGCTCTCCTCCCAAGGGCCAGTGAATGCCAAGTGCCGCACTGCTCTGTCCCTCATTGATGGCTCTTCTCCTTTTTCCAACACGTATCTCTGAAGATGGAAGAGAAAGAACAATTCTCCTCATCACATAAAATGGATGAACTTTGGTTCAGCTCCATTTTGTATTTTCGTATCATCTCTTTTACTCTCCAAGCTTAGGCACACTATACCCCATATGGATGAGAGCTTTTTCTCCGAGTCTGTCTGTTTTTGAGGAATCCAGTAGCTGCATCTCAGGGCCATGATTGAACATTGCATCGTCTTTAACAAACACAAGTGCCATAATATTTTTGTCATTATTATCTCATTGTTATAATTTGATGGAATGAGAATCTTCCACGTGCCTATCCCTTGATGGCTCCCTTGAAGTTAATTTTTTTAATAATTTTATTATAAATTTTAATCATATTTATTATTTTGACAGAATTTTTAAAATTATCTCAATTGCTTCTCACTTTATAAATAGGAGAATAATGCGCTTCAGTATATTTTTATTCGAACAGTTTCCTACATTAGTAATAATGTTATTATCAATTGAATAAGTTGATTCTTAAAAATAAAAATACAAACAATTTCACACTTAAAAGTTGGAATTTTTATTACAAGGATAAGTTTGTATTATATTGAAAGTGAATCACATATTAATACTTCATTAAAATAAATAATAATTTTTTAATCTTCATTAAAACTATTATAACTTTCATAAAATAATTTAACAATTATGATCACATAATTGAACTAATATGATAAGATTGACCTTTCTTGGAGAAGGATGGGTAAGATTAAACCCAAATGGAGTGGTCGAGACATCAGACGGTGCTCGATCTTGCAAGTAGAATTTTGGAGGATTCTCGATGGGGTACTAATTGCATGGAATAGTGGATTTAGAAGATTATTAGTGAAATGTGATGACCTGTCAATGATAAATATGGAATAATAAAGTATAATATTATAATTTTCTATTTTTAACTTTTTATTAAATGATCACTTATAAAAATAGAAAATATTTTATGGTTAATCGTTTAATTTTTAAAAAAGTATTTATGAGAAAAATAATTATGTTGTTGATGGTGAATACCTAAGTTACAATAAAGAAAAAAAACTCAATGGGGGAGACAATAGAAGGTCTGAACTTGACTGGAAGAATTATCTAGCTACAGAATAAATCATGAGAATTAAACATAGACGTCCGTAGATTTTACAATTTTGAAGTTCCCCTCAAGGAATAAACCAGATTTTGCAAAATGATGATATAGGGGTACCTCAGCATCGCCTATACTGTTGTAATAGTTAGGGCCTAACTGCCCTCCTTTATTCCGCACACAAAAAAAGTTATTTTGTATTTTAACTAGGAAGATCTCAGCATTGTAAAGTATGATGATCTTTCCTGTATTTCCTGGGGCCGGGATGGTCCATCCATCCAATTCCCATTTGGAAGAAGGCTGATCAATGTAGATTAATTTGGGTTATTTTCATAATCAAATTCTCTTGTCCCATCTCCAACATCATCCTTTTTAGGGATATATTTAAAATTTGCCTCTTATCTTCTTATTTTTTATTTGACATGTATGAATGGGACTGAAATGAAAATTTTATATTTAATTTTTGGTTAATATGAGAAATAGGTACTTAAACTATCTAAATTGTCTCATTTATGTACGTATAATTTTTTTTATCAAAATTTTATTTCATTATCAATTTTAGATGTGAATAGTTAAATCCCTTTGAAAAAAATCTTTGAACCAATCAATTCAATAAAAAAAATTAAAAATAATCTCTTCATATCTCTTCTTCCACTTTCATCTTCTCCAAAAATTTTAAAATAAACTTTACCTCAAATTTCTCTCATTAAAACGAATTTCCATTTTCAATATTAAAATAAATTCTCATCTTCTTACCATTAAAACAGACCTCAATTTTCAATATTAAGAACTCAAAATACGAAAGGAAAAGAAAACCCTTATTTCTCCATTTTGAGACCATGACAGGTTGTTTTTAAAAGATGAAGATAAAAAAAGAAGGAGAAGGAGAGGGAAAGAGAGAGATGATATTTTTATTTTTAATTAATTTTTATTGAATTTTAATTTTAAATATTTTAAAGTCATCTGTTATAATTTAATAAGTTTGAAAGTTTTTATACAAAGATAAATCGTTGATATTTTAAGTATCTATTTTGATAAAAAAATTAGATACTTAAATAATGAAAGAGACCTATTTATCATATCAACCCATGAGTGTTCTTTTGGTGGTTTTTAGTCCATTTGTTTACACGTAAAAAGTTTTACGGAAATATATTTTGTATTTTTTTATTTTTTTCACAAAAAATAATTTTACTAACGGAAAATGACTTAGAGGTCAATGTAAAATAATCCATGTTTCCTATAAAATAACTTATCCTTTTAAAAAAACGTAAGTCATTTTTCCAAAAAAAAGCTGCTCTATAAGTAATTTTATTTTTATATAAAAATTAACTTAAATCAAACTTAATATTATTATATTGATAATAAAATTTATTTTATTTTTAAAAAATATTTAAAATATTAATATAAAATATCATATTTTTAATATTATTAAACATAAATATTTAATTATTTATATTTAGTCATATAATAAGTTATTAATATAATTAATATAATTTTATTTTAATAAATTATTTAATATTTCAATTTTATTTTAATAATAAAATTTTAAAATGATAATATTTAAATAATATTCTTCACATATTATTGAAAATATTCAATATTAATATTTTAATAATAAATATTTATTAGAATTATAAATATATTAATAATAAATTTTTTGTAGTATAAAGGTTAAAATATGTCATAAGTTTATGTACTTTTCACAAACTTACAATTTAGTCTTTGTACTTTTATTTTTAATAATTTAATCTCTCTACTTTTCAGATTTGAAAAATAAATATTAAAATATGTCATAAGTCTATGTACTTTTCACAAATTTGCAATTCACAAATTTGCAATTTAGTCTTTATACTTTTATTTTCAAGAATTTTGTCCCTCTACTTTTCATATTTGAAAATCAAGTCCAATTGATGACATTGTTAAATTTTTTTGTCAATTTTGTTGATGTCATATTTTTAAATAAAAAATACTCACTTGATAGTCATGTAACTAAAAAATAACATTATAATGAATTTGAATTTAACAAATTATTTTTAATATATGCAAAAACAATGTCAGATATAGATTTATAGATATAAAATAAACTCAATTAAACAATAAAAAAATAAAAAAATATCAAATTTATTTTTCTTTCCTTAAAAATTTTTTTATGAAATATTTTTAAGAAATCTATAAAATAATAAAAAATACTTTATACAAATTCATTCAAATACTAAAAAATATTTATTTTTTTAAAAAATAAATTATTTTTTAAAATTATTTTTCAAAAACTATTTTCAATCAAACAAATATACCTTAAATGATTTTGTTAAATGAAAGCGTTAATGAGTCGTTTTTCATTGAAATCATTTGGTGTTAGAATGTAATCATGTTGTCTTTGACGATGTTGTTCATGTTTTGTGTGGGGATTGTAATTTTTTTCTTATTTCCTGAGTTTTCTTTTCTCCATCTAAACCTTAACTTTTTCTGCAGGCAGGCAGACATGATTTGACCATCACATGATTTACATTTGGATTTAAAAGACATGGAGCATGAAAGGATAAAGTTTTAATAATTTTCCTTTTCTTTCAAATTGATAGGTACATGAAATTATTATAAAGAAGATGATGATCATCTGAAACTTAATAAGTTAGAGTTCCGAATTTCCTTCACTCGTCTTATTTAAAGGGTAATAGTCAGCGAATGACCCGAAGGTAACAAGTATTTAACTTAGACGATCCTTCGTGTATTCTTATATTCATAAGGCTCTCTTTGGATACAAAATACCCACGGTGAGATAGAATATAAAGAGAATATTCATTTTTATTGCACTGTTTAGATATGAGGTGTGGTTAAAAATTCTCGTCTCAATACTGATTCCATTTTGGACTCAAACTAAAGCTACCGGTAGAAAAACAGCACCTCAAATGAAAAGCTAATTTCTCACTGTAATCTTGTTCTTTTTGTTTTACTAAATTGGATGAACTAAATCAAGTCCAACAAAGAACAAATTTATCTTCTTTTCACTTCTATGATTTGGAGGTTTGTTGCATCAAAACAAACCCAATTCCTATGTGTCAAACTTCACGTGTCAAAAATTTTATTTTTACACAATAATTTAATAAATAATTAAAATTTATCATCATAAATATAACTTTAATTATTATTTAATATAAAATGATTTTAAGTAACACCCCTAACTCGTATCCATCGCCGGAATAAGGTTACGGAGCATTATCGGATTTATTTCATAATCAATCATACATTTCTCATACATTTTCCAATTCCAGATACAAGTCATTCATAAACAATCACATTGTCCCTAATACGAGCCTACCAGGCCCAATTCATGCTTTAATAGTGGTCTGGGACTAAACTGATAACTCAGGAAATTTTTTGGAATACTTAGAAAATGTTACAAAATATAGAGGACACACGCCCGTATGGCTCGGCCATGTGTCTCACACGGCCACAGACATGTCTGTGTCACAGGTCGTGTGGACATTCGAAATGTGATCACATGGTCGTGTCCCAACCCGTGTTCGACCTTATGTAACTCTCTAACTTGGGTCACACGACCAACCGCACGCCCGTGTGTCTAGCCCGTGTGCCCTTAGAAATGGCCTCACACACCCGTGTGCCAAGCCGTGTGCTAGGCTGTGCCAAAACTGTAGGGTATACTGACTTATGCCACATGGACAAGTCACATGCCCGTGTGATGGGCCGTGTGGAGCATTCTGACTTGATTTCTAATTAAACACCAAGGGACACACGGCCGTGTCACCTGACTGTGTGTCACACACAGCTGAGACATACGCCCTTGTCTCTGCCCGTGTGGACAAAAATAGGCTATTTACCAAGCCATCTTTCTCACCCAAATTGCATTCTCCTACACCAAACCAAAAGGCATATAACATGCCATAAATAGGCATTCAAAACAATTTCAACCAAGCCTAATTCATGTTATTTCCATACCAAGAACTATATGACTCATCAAATCCAAAATTAAATCACGAAAATTTCACAGATATAAATTCACACAAAATATACACAGAAATTAATTTTTAAATATTTTTCTAACTCAAATTCGTGGTCCCGAAACCATCGTTCTGATTAGGGTCCAAAGTGGGCTGTTACAACTCTCCCCCTTAGGGATTTTTGTCCCTGAAAATCTTACCGGTGAATAGGTTCGGATAACATTCTCTTATTGCATCCTCTGGCTCCTACGTTGCTTCTTCAACTCTGTGTTTAAGCCACAGTACTTTAACTAACGGAATCTTCTTATTTTGAAACTCTTTAATCTCATGAGCCAGAATACGAATCGGTTCTTCTTCGTATGTCATATCTGGCTTAATCTCAATCTCAGACGAACTTATCACATGTAAAGGATCAGATCAATATCTACGAAGCATCGAAATGTGGAATATATTGTGGATCTTTTCTAACTCAGGTGGCAACATCAGTCTGTAAGCAACTGGCCCAATGCGTTCTACAATCTCATACGGTCCACTAAACCTCGGACTTAGTTTGCTTTTACAACCAAATCTGAGTATCTTCTTCCACGGTGAGACTTTCAAGAAGACTTTATCTCCGATCTGAAACTCTATATCATTACGTTTCAAGTCTGCATATGATTTCTGACGGTCTGATGCTGCTTTCAGACTTTCACGGATCATCTTCACTTTCTGTTCTGTTATTCTGATCGAATCGACCCCATGTATTTTATTTTCACTGAGCTCAGTCCAGTACAATGGTGTACGACATTTACGACCATACAAAGCCTCATAAGGTGCCATTTTTATACACGACTGAAAGTTGTTATTATACGCAAATTCAATCAGAGGTAGGTATCGTTCCCACATACCTTCAAACTTGAGAATGCAACATTTCAACATATCCTCAAGTATCTGAATGATTCTCTTAGATTGGCCATCTGTTTGCGGACGGAAAGCAGTACTGAAATGTAATTTCGTACCTAGTGCATCTTGTAATTTCTTCCAAAATCGCGATGTAAACCTCAAATCTCTATCCGAAACAATAGATATTGGCATACCATGTAATCTCACAATCTAAGAAACATACAATTTAGCTAGCTTATCCAGTGAGTAGTCTGTACGTATCAGAACAAAATGAGCCGATTTAGCCAAAATAACCCAGATTGCATCTTTCTTGCTCGATGTTAACGGTAAACCAGATACAAAATCCATAGTAACTCTATCCCATTTCCACTCCGGTATCATTATCGGCTGAAGCAATCCAAAAGGTACTTGATGCTCGACTTTTACTTGTTGACAAATTAAGCATCTTGCAACAAAGTCAGAAATGTCTCGTTTCATACCATGACACCAATAAAGTTGTTTCAGATTATTATACATCTTTGTACTACCTGGGTGAATAGATAACCGACTGCTATGAGCTTCATTTAAAATCATCTGAATCAACTCTGAGTTCTTCGGGACACATATTCGGTTTTTGAATCTCAAATAGTCATCAGCATCAACTCGAAACTCTGAATCAGCATTTAGATCACATTGAGCTCGCTTTGCTATCAACTCATCATCAACCTTCTAGGTATCACAAATTTGTTGAACAAATATTGGTCTTGCTTTCAATTCAGCTATTATCAAACCATTATCAGACATAGCCATATGCGCATTCATTGCACGCAAAGCGAACAGTTATTTTCGACTTAAAGCATAGGCAACAACGTTAGTCTTTCCCGGGTGATAATCATCACAAGCTTATAGTCTTTTAATAATTCTAACCATCGGCATTATCTCAAATTTAGATCTTTCTGAGTCATCAAGTACTTCAGGCTTTTGTGATTAGAATAAACATGACATTTCTCACCAAACAGATAGTGACGCCAAATTTTCAACACAAATACAATAGCTGCCAACTCTAGGTCGTGTGTCGGATAGTTCTTTTCATGTGGCTTTAACTGTCTCGAGGCATAAGCTATAACTTTGCCTCCCTGCATCAATACACAACCCAAACCATTTAAAGGTGCATCACTATAAATAATAAATTCTTTACCCGATTCTGGTTGAACTAGCACTAGAGCTTCGGTCAAAAGGGCTTTCAACTGATCAAAACTTTTCTGGCACTTCTCCGACCACTTGAACTTAACATCTTTCTGTAATAGCTTCGTCATTGGAGCTGCAATCATAGAGAAACCTTTCACGAACCGTCTATAATAACCAACAAGTCCCAGAAAACTTCGGACTTCAAATACATTCCTCAGAGGTTTCCAATCAAGTATAGCTGAAATTTTACTCGGATCAACCTGAATACGCGATGTTGATACTACATGGCCCAGAAAATTGACTTCACTTAACCAGAACTCACATTTACTGAACTTCGCATACAACTGCTTGTCTCGCAAAGTCTGTAACACAAGTCTCAAATGTTCGGCATGTTCGATTTCATCACGAGAATAGATCAAAATGTCATCTATAAACACAACCAAAAATCGGTCCAGATGCGGTCGAGGATCTGATTCATCAAATCCATGAAAACAACAGGTGCATTAGTGAGTTTGAAAGGCATAACCAAAAACTCATTGTGTCTGTACCTCGTTCGAAAAGCAGTCTTTGGTACGTCTGAATCTTTAACTCGCAACTGATGGTAGCCTGATCTTAAATCTATCTTTGAAAATACTGTTGCCCTTTTCAGTTGATCAAACAACTCAATAATCCACGGCAACAGATACTTATTCTTTATAGTCACTTTATTAAGCTGTCTATAATCGATGCACATTCTCATAGTTCCGTCTTTCTTTTTCAACAGAGAGAAACTCGGTCGCGTGAAGCCTCTATCTGTTAATTCTTGAAACTGAGCTTTCAATTCTTTTAATTTGGTAGGTACCATTCTGTACGGAGCAATGGATATCGGAGTCATCCCAGGCATTAACTCAATACCAAACTCTTCTTCTCGAACAGGTGGCAAACCCGATAATTTTTCAGGAAATACATCTGGATACTCACATACAACAGGTACTGATTCAATGTTTCTCTCAGCCACTTTACTGTAAGCACGTAGGAAAAATAAGCTTCATACCCTTTTCTCACATATTTCTGAGCTAGCATCGAAGAAATTACTGTTGATAAACCATACAAATCACTAGATTCAATCCGAATAACCTCATCATTCTGGCACCGTAGATTAACAGTATTTTTTTTTGCAATTTACAATAGCATCATGCAAAGTAAACCAGTCCATACCCAGAATCATGTCAAACTCATTAAATGGAAGCAACATCAAATCAGTCAGAAAGCACAAATCTCGAACCATCAAGGGACAACTCTTACACACTTTGTCAACCATAACACACCGGCCTAAGGGGTTTGACACTTTAATCACAAACTCAGTAGACTCAACAGGCAGAGTCTAGCTGAATACTAATGCCTCACACACATAAGAATGAGTAGAACCAGGATCAATCAATGCAATTACATTAGTATCATAAAGAGTGAATGTACTAGTAATGACATCTGGGGATGAAGCCTCTTCGCGTGCGCGTAGAGCATAGGCTCTGGCAGGTGCACGAGCCTCAGATCTGACTGCTATATCTTTAGTCCCTCTTTGACTGCCACTCGCATTACCAACATTTCTGGGTGGTCTACCTCGAGCTGCAGTATTACCCGATCTCATATTCTGCACTGGACTTTCCTCAACTAACACTGAGCAATCACGAATATAACGATCCATCGATCCACATTTAAAACAAGCCTGATCATACAACCTGCAACTGTCAGGATGTCGTTTGGTGTAAACTAGACTGACTTACTGAATGATCTCTTACGCGAGTCTCTAGCTTCAAAATCAGCTTTTCTCTTCTCTTTCCCCAGCTCTTCAGCTTTGTAGGCTCGCTCAACCAGCTCGTAGTACTCTTTTATCTCAAGTATGCCAACTAACAGTTTATTTTTATTCAGCCCATCTTCGAACCTTTTACACATTATGTCTTCGGTAGAAACACACTCTCGGGCATACCGACTAAGTCTCACAAATTTCTGCTCATACTCTGTCACATTCATCCGACCCTGTTTCAGCTCCAAAAATTCTTTTCGCTTCTGATCAATAAATCTCTGGCTGATATATTTCTTACAGAACTCAGTCTGGAAGAACTCCCAGGTCACTCGCTCTTTCGGAACCACTGATACTAGGGTATTCCACTAGTGATATGCTGTATCTCGAAGCAAAGATATGGCATACTTCAAACATTCATCTAAGGTACAGGACAGCTCATTTAACACACGGATAGTGTTATCAAGCCAGAACTCAGCCCGCTTAGCATCATCATCATCAGTAGCTTTAAACTCTTCGGCCCTAGTTTTTTGATTTTATCAACACGTGGCTTATACGATCTCAACGGATCATTTGCTTGAGGTATAGCAGGCATCGAGGATGGATTAGTCAGGGGTGGAGGTTGTTGTGCAGCCGGGTTAGTCCGGATATACTGAGTAAACCATTTATTCATCATTTGGTAAAAGGCTTGTCTAGCCTCTCCTTCCTGGTTACTCGAAATCGATCGAGAATCAACCGGCGCTGTCCCTTGCGCGGGAGCAGGCGCTACACTCTCGACATTATCAGCTACAACTTTATCGGGATCCATTTACTATATGAAAACACATTTCAAATGTCAGAAGTCATCACAATATTGCAGTATATAATATGTCATGTATAGCTAGACTCACACACACTACATTAGCCCTAGAACTATCTAAACTGTAGCTCTGTTACTAATAAAATGTAACACCCCTAACACGTCGCAAAAATGGGGTTACGAGGCATTACTAAACGAAAGCACAGTTCCAAATATTTTCATATTAATTCAAGTCATAATCATCTATATTTAACAACCGTATTACAAATGCGAATCATACGTTCAATGCAATTCAAGATATACATCACATTAATGCTTATGACTTAATCCAATATCTAATCATAAATTTACTATCATTCACCTCATAGCTTAAATAAAACATAATCCAAAATA
This sequence comes from Gossypium hirsutum, assembly GCF_007990345.1. NCBI lineage: Eukaryota > Viridiplantae > Streptophyta > Magnoliopsida > Malvales > Malvaceae > Gossypium > Gossypium hirsutum. Next base: position 73,886,346 of record NC_053431.1, on the reverse strand, counting down.
TATATATATTTAAAATTATTTAATTCATATATAGAATATATATCACATATCAATAAATTCATTATTGAATATTAAACCTATATTTTTATAATTAATTAAGTCATGCATATACACAAGTTATATATCAATTGAACTAAATTTCATTACCAACTCTTTCTTTCATATATGTGGCATTAGTGTGTTAAGCTATGTGGGATTCATTTGTTTGCATATTAACACAATTTAATAACAAGCATTCAGTTATAAATAAACCATCTCAATTCTATGTTTACTTGGCTAACTCAATTCATTTATACATATTTAATAACTTATAAATATCTAACGAATTTATATTGCCATGCACATATACATATCAACCATATTATAAGCACATATATTTATACATGTAAAACATTTTAAAACTCAACTAACATAACATAATCGTTTACCAAGTACACATATGTCCTTTATCAATAACCCAAATGCTTATATAAATCTAAATCCCAATGTGTCTTTGTAACACCCCCTACCCGTATTCGTCGCCGGAATAGAGTACGAGGCATTATCGAGGAGTATGAAACACTTACAGATAATTTAAATATATTTTCATAACAACTTGTCTCGATTCCATACTATTTCATATTTAAGCTTTATTCACTAAAGTATTTGAAATATCATCTTTATGCAAATAACACACATGAGGTACATAATTCCATAATTATGAATGAACACATTTATCAAACATATTCCACATTCATATATCAATGTCTCATGTCTCCATATATTAATAACTGTCATTTTTCTTGTTTTTCAGATAATTATGTGTAACCATTCATAAGCATGCAATTCACTGTTTCTTCCTGTCAATCACAATTTCAAATGACAAATTCATGTGAATGAGCTCAACCTCATTAGGTGTTTAAATTCTGTCACTTTGATTCACATACTCATAATTTACTAACATATCATGTCAAACACAATCTCTGAATGACGAAATCACATAATTGAGCTCAATAATAACAATGATAACATTACTTACATTTCTTTTTCCACGTGTTACATTTACAACTTACCAACTTGTCCATTCAAGGAATGACTTACTGATTTGAGTACATCATGATCTGTATCCCGAAGTCTAGCCGAAGCACATAAGTGCTAAACGGAAGCCCGAAGGCTAACTGATGCACACAAGTGCTAAACAGAAGCCCAAAGGCTAACTGAAGCTCATCAGAGCTGAACTGAAACCCTAAAAGGGTTAACTGAAACTCATATGAGTTAACAAAAGCTCATAAGAGCTAAACGGAAAGCAAATATGAGAATTCACAACAATTACTGAATCTCGGTTTACTTGGGTAATTTAATGTCAATTCATCTTTTTAACTGAAAGATCGTACTCATTTTCTGCGTTCCGTTCCTCCGAAATACTCAGTTCAATTTCATAACTTTTACAAATAATTTACTTATCTTCAACAATTAACATACATAAATATTAATCACCATTCATAAAATAATATTGAAATTTAATAATATTAACAAATGGTCACTAAAATTTAGTTATATAAACTCGCAAGTTCGATTTTTGTATTATAGCGATAATCATAATTTCATAATAAATATTCCAAATAAAACATTATATCATTTCTAATTCAACATTTATCGATTATAATCGGGCATGTGATCAATTTATACACAAGTCATTCATATATATATGTATATGATCAATTTATACACAAGTCAATCATATATATATGTATATTTTCCTCCTCCTCCTCTCCATCCACATCCTTAGTATAAATAACACACTTGTAAGTAACATTATCCAAAATTTTCACTATTTACTTATGTGAATATTCAAGCTATCCATCTGTGTCACAATCATTAAATTATTTTTATCTTGAGCTAAAGAACTCCAAATTAAGATCCGTTAATTTTCCCTGAAACTAGACTCATGTATCATCTTACCATAAAATTTTCATAATTTTTGGTTTAACCAATAAGTATAGTTTATTCTTTAAAGTCACCCCTGTTCTGCTATCTAACAGTTCTGACCCTTCTTCACTAAAAATTAATTATCTCCTCGTACAAGATTTTAATGATGTTCCCGTTTGTTTCTATTGAAAATAGACTCATTAATGATTCTAAAAATGTAAATTTAAGCCCCTAATTATTTGTATTAAAATTTTTATGATTTTTCAAAGTCAAAACAGGGGAACCCGAATTCATTCTGACATTGTCTTACAAAATTTATTATATCTCATGATTTATAATTTCATTGCTTACACCGTTTCTTCTATAAGAAACTAGTCTCAATAACCTTTAATTCCATAATTTGTTCATATTCTAATTCGATGTCTAAAAAATGGTGATTTTTCAAATTTAGCTTACTGCTGCTGTCCAAAACTATTTTAGTGCAAGATGTTTATTACCATTTTTCCCCTAAGCTTTTAATAAATAATAATTTCGTCCCTACTCAATTAGCCTCTCAATAGAGCTGATTTTTCTCAATTAACACTTTATTCTATCACTTTAAATTACTTTATAACCTTTGGGAATCAGAATATCAGCACTAGACTTTAATTCCAAACATTTTCATAATTAGGTCCTAAAAATTAATTTCTATTGAAATTACCTAATAAAATCATCTCATAAACAAATTAAAGCTTCAATTTCATGCTATTTCATCATAAAATTATAGCACTCAACCATGATGACTTTCAATTTCATCCATGAAATCAAAAACTAATGAATTTAATAGTAGGACCTAGTTGTAAAAGTCTTAAAAACACAAAAATTATAAGAAAAGGTAATGATTAACTCACTTGGTGCAAAAATTATGGAATACCAGCTTATAAAACCCCTCCTATGGCATTTTGGCTGATGAGAATGAAAAAAAAATGAAGAGAATTCTCGATATTCCAATTTGGTCCCATTTTTATTTAGCTAATTTTGGTAATTTTCCAATTTTGCCCTTCTTTCACCCTTTTCCTGATTTTTTCTTAGCTATTGCCACCCAAAATATCTCCTTTGGGCTTATTTGCACTTTAGGTCCTTCCTCATTTGACAATTCAACTATTTAATCCTTTTAGCAACTTTTACATCTTTTTCAATTTAGTCCTTTTTATTTAATTAACCACCCAAACGTCAAAATTTTCTGACAAAATTTTAATACTACATCACTAGCACTCCATAAATATTTCTAAAATATTTATGGCTCAGTTTATGAAGTCGAGGTCTCGATACCTCATTCTCGACCCAATTTACGTAATTAATTCTTTTAAATCACCAAATTCACTAATTCAAAAATACTTCTATATTCACATTTGACTCATAGGTATTAATTTATTAAAATTTTGACTCACTCGTCCGATTTAGTGATCCCAAATCTCTATTCCCGACACCACTGAAAATTAGGCTGTTACAGTCTTACTTACCAAAACCACAATTCAAGTGTCATTCATATCATTAATATAGTCCATCAATGATCACCCAATTTAAACCATGCATATGTCTTGATTTTTACCTAACAACACATAACCTACCTTACCTTAATTAACATCCATTTATACAAATGGCCACAAACATTATATATTTAGCTACTCTTTCAATATAAGCTCAAACTAAGACCGAACACACATATATATATAGGTGAATATAGCATAGCCAATTCCTTCATGCCACATCTGAGTTCAACAAACAACCTTAAAATCATAATCACATAACACAGTTTATAATCAATCATGACATACAACATGATAACCAAAATAAACTTAAACCAAGATTTCATCGATATCGAACTTTAGAATAGAAATAAAGCCATTTTCACATGGCCTATATATATTCATCTTCCAAAATAAGCCAACTCTAAGCTAGCTTATACATGCCATACTTCAAGTTCAACTATTTAAATACCGAAGCTATGGATAGTGTGAAAGACTTTGCTGACGATCCTTGAGCTCATAACTTGAATCCAATATCTATAAAATAGAAGCAATTATACACACAGTAAGCTATCTTAGCTTAGTAAGTCATAAGCAATTAAACAACTCAATGATATTATCTATTCAACTAAACTAAACCAAATTATACCATTGTTACCACACTTAATCACAAATATATGAATTTCATTATTGATATATTTTCATACATAAAAATCACCTTGGCCGAATATCCATATGGTCAACTTAACATTCTAACATTCAATCTTCTAAACCAATAATCATTGTAAAAACCTAATCCACATACTCTCCAATTCATAAGCTCATATATCATAATATAACTTTATATGCCTATACTTGATATGTGACCGAATATACATGGTCTCACATATGTACAAAGTTAGGAATCATTTCTTCAATACTCAATTTATTTAGTCACAAGGCCAAACACACATATCAATCTCACATTTATTCAACATTAGCATACACATGACTTGTAGCAAATATCAAGTTATATGCTTACCTTTTTACTAGTAGCGAACAAGCTAACTCATACCTGGCCATTTAGCTTGTTTTACACATCTGTACATGATTTACCTTTGCCCGATGAACCATTCAGAATTGGATAGGACACTCGGATAATCACACAAGTCGTACAATGCCAACATCCTAGACGTGGTCTTACATGTAGTTACATATCGATACCACTGTCCCAAACAGGGTCTTACTTGTAAACACATATTGGAATCACATATCGATGCCATGGTCTTACTCGCACACATATATTGGAATCCTATGTCATGACATATGTATCCTAACTATTCCTAAGGTTCATACGGGGCTTTCGAACTTCGTAACTCGATCGAAACAAAGTCATAACATAGTTGCCAAGCTTAACAACATTCGGCCAATGCATTTATAATTTCATATATTTCAATTCAGCATATAAACTTTGCATTTAATTCACATTAAGTACGTCTATTTGCTTATAAACTTACCTCGGACAGTATAAAACGAGACAGGGCTGCTAGTCGACAACTTTCGTTTTTCCACGATCCAAATCTGATTTCTTTGGTTCTTGATCTAAACATATTCAAATTAAGCTCATTCAAACATATTTTCATTCAATTTTGTCCAAAACACATAAATGGGAAAATTACCATTTTACCCCTGACATTTAGAATTTTTACAATTTAGTCCCTATTACACAAAACACAAAATATACAAAATTTCAAAATACCCATGTTGGGCCAAAATTGTCCCATGTCTATACAAACCCATATAATTCATTTATTTCACATTTTAGTCCCTCAAATTATTATTTTTTCAATTTAGTCCTAATTACTCAAAATCATCAAAAACTCCAATACAAAACATGTTAATCTAAAACATATCTTTCATATTTCATCATCAAACAACAAAAATCACAAGCTCTCAACAATGGCATAACTCAAAATATTCACCAAAGTAAAAAATTCAAGCATGGGTTTTGTAGTACTCGAAGCAACGATCTCAAAAACATAAAAATTATCAAAAATCGAACAAAAACCGAACCTTGATTGAGCTTGAAAGGATGGTCGAACCTAGTTTCTTTTTCTTTTATTTGATTTTAACAAGAACAAGGATAATAACACACATAAATTAACTTTTTTTTATGTTTTATTATATATATTATAACATATTATAACTTAAGTTTAATTTTACTAATATAACCTTAATGAATTATTATAAAATCTTTATACAATAAACCTAATACCATCCAACTAATGTATAAGTGGACTATTTACAACATAAAGGTTCCCATTAAAGAAGCCATTAGCAATTAGCTCCCTTTTAGAAATAACCACCAAATTTTCATTTACGCGATTAAGTCATTTTATTTAATCGGGTACCTAAATGACAAAATTGAATCACAAAAATTTCACAGATATAAATTCACACAAAATAAACGCAGAAAATAATTTTTAAATATTTTTCTGACTTGGATTCGTGGTCCCAAACCATCGTTCCGATTAAGGTCCAAATCGTGTAACAGCCCGATTTTGGGCCTAGTTGAAATAGTGGTTTTGAGACCACAAATCTAACAAGGAAAAATTTTTTATTATTATTATTATAGCCCAATTTTGGGCCTAGTCAAAATAGTAGTTTTGGGACCACAAATCTGACGAGGAAAAATTTATTGTTACTATTATTATTATATAATTATTATTATTATTATATTTTTATGGTCTACCATTTCATGGAATGATTTCGTGAATATTTCGTTCAAAAATTTCAACGTTTGGGCACTCAATTTAACCAAAAGGACTAAATTGTAAAAATTGTAAAAGTTGAGTTCACATTTTAGAGGTGTCCAATTATAATGAAATTTTAATTTGGAGGTCCTTATGATAATTAGACCATTGGTTAATTTGTTGGACAAAAATGGACATCAAATAGGTGAAATAGAATATTTTTAAGTTAGGGGCATTTTGGTCATTTAGTAATTAAAATGGATTAAAAACAAAATAAAAGCCAAAATTTCTTGTCCATCTTCTTCCTTGGCCAAATTTTACATGAAGAAACCATGGATAGGGTTTTCCAAGTTTCCAAGCTCGATTGTAAGTCCGTTCTTACCCCGATTTTAATGATTTTTACGTTTTTGAAATCCTCGTAACAAGATCTATGTATTTCTACCATTTATTTGAGTTATGATGAAGGTATAGGGTTTGAAACATGTTAAAAATTTGTACATTTTGATTTTTAATGATAGATTATGCATGTTTATGGTTGGAGAAACAACTTTTGCTAAGTGATTTTTAATGAAAATGCTTAAAAGAACTAAATTGTAAAAGTTAAAAAATATGTTGTAAAAGTGTGTTCTAGTGGAAATTGTGGGCTATTATAGTTATGAAAATGGTTCAGTTAGACTTAAAGTACAATGAAATTGAATAAATTTCATTTTACGAGCCTACGAGAAAAAATGTAAATATGACAAAGTTTAGGTGCGAAAACATAATTTTTCCATAATATGATTTTTGGGTCACAATGAATAGTGTGACTAATAAATAAGCTAAATGTGATATTTTAGATCAAGGAAAACGAGGTTTGGACCTAGAACGGGAGAAAAACGCATACTTGACGGTTAGGTCTTTTTCACCATTTTTGGTATCAAGGTAAGTTCATATGTTTAATAAGCATTTAATTGTACATGTATAAATGTTTAATTGATATAATTTCTATAAATGCCTTATTATTAAAATGAAATGCGAATGCTATGGAGTATGGTATTACGAAAATGACCATGAGATTTTATGATACACTATGCAATGATATGATAAAAAATATGTCTATGATACTTGATGACATTGTGATGAGCTGTAATTTCATGTTTAAATGTGATTATCTTTATTATTGTCATTATGAAGAATTATGTGATTAATCATTATCATGAGTTATATGATTGGTCCTCTAGACAAGTTCAACGAAGACGTGTAATTAAGGAAATCCCGTTTGAACATTAGGAATAGTTTAGGATACAAGTGTCATGGCACTAGGAACTATGTGATCTGAGCTCATGAGTTGTGGTTTGAGTTCATGATATATGTGACACATGTTATGGCAGTCTGGGTGCTGGTCTTGTATGTTCTACCAGTACTGGGTAGTCCAGCATGTGTTGCGGATACCTGACAGCTTGTGTGATTAGCCCGCGTAGCTACATCCTGACCAACAACTTCTGTGAGCAGACCCGTGAGTAGCTCGAAAGCGAGCAACATGTGATATGTGATTGAGGTAGCATTTCCTACATATGGGGCACTTAGGTACGAGATTCCGATGTATCCGATGGTATTCCGAGTGTTCAACGGGTAAATTATCGAGTAACTTGACGAAAAACCTGAGGGGTAAGTCAATGAGGAGAATAAGTATATGGTTATGTTATGAGATAGTATAGGTATGTACTCAAAACTCATGAGCATTAAGCTTGGTATGTGGTAAGAATGCAAATGAATGAGTTATGTCTATGAGAATGATTTTCTATAATGACCTTGTGGTTATAGGTTTATATTTATGACATAAAAATATATGGTGAATTCGATTGAGAATCATGTGTAAGGCTTTTAGGCCAAATTGAATTGAGACATGATGTGCTTATTCTTTTAATGTTGTGATTCAATGAATAATGAAAAGAGAGAAAGACCAGCATAAAAGCCTAATAAAAATGGATATGAAAGTATGGATAGCTAAGAGTTTTGGACCATTGAAGGATGTTAAGCTATATGAATTGGGAAATATGAATATACATAATTAATATACACTTTTATTATGAATGCTGAAATGATTTGTCAAGTGTTGAAGTGTATTATGAGAGCTTATGTTTGCTTGACTAATGTCAAGACAGGATAAATTTATGTTTATAGATTAAAAGATGAGCATTACAATTGATTAATGTGTAACCACGAGAACATATTGATGAAATTGGTAAATGCATGTAAATGATTCGCTTATTATTTTCATACAAACTTACTAAACTATATAGCTTACCCCCTTTTATTTCCCACCTCTCATAGGTTTTTTCAGCTAGCTCGGGTTGGAGATCATCAGAGATTCTATAACACTATCAAGCTATCATGTTGGGTAAATGAACATAAACCTTTGAGTCTATGGCATATATAGGGACTTAGTCATTTTGTGTATGTGTCATTATGATATGGCCAAATGTATTGACTTGTAATGAATAAGGATTTGATTTGGCATGTAACCATATAAATCGGCTTATATTGGCTAATGGGTTGCAAGTATATTAATTACTCATATGCTTATGCCAATGTCATTGTGTGATATGGTTTATAATGGTATGTTAATGAATGTTAGTACAAGGGAATCATGAAAGAGTAAAATTAGCATTAAAACAATTTTGGACAGCAGCAGTAGTATAACTTTGAAAAATAACCAAAAATAGTATAAATCAAATTAGAGATTGAATAAAATATTAAATTAAAGCCTATTGAGTCTAGTTTTACTAGAATAAACGGTGTAAGCAAAATAATTTCATTTTATGAGATATTTGTATTTTTATGAGACAAGGTCAGAATGATTTTGGGTTCCCCTATTCTGGCTTTGAAAAATCATTAAAAATTGTATAAAATACTTGGGGGGTTTAAATTTATATGATTTATTTCTTAATGAGTCTAATTTCAAGAGAAACAAATGGGAACATCATCCGAATCCCGTACTAAGAGATAATTAATCTTTATTGAAGAAAGGTCAAAATTGTCAAACAGCAAAGCAAGGACAAATTTGAAGAATTAACTGTACTTATTGGCTAAACCATAAATTCTAAAAATTTTATGGTAGGAAGATATTGAGTCTAGTTTCAGAAATATTAAGCGGATCTTGATTTAGAGTTCTGTAGCTCAAACTATAAATAATTTAGTGACTATGACTCAAGTGGACAATTTTGTTATGAATAGTAAATAATTGTTTTGATATGTTTAAGCCTTGATTATGGTTGTGTTGGTAGCTTAATTGTGCTATGTTAAGTTCCATTGAAAGTGTGTACATAAGTGTGCAAATGAGGGTGGAAAATGGCTTGGTAAATAGCCATTTTCTTGACCACACGGCTTATCCACGCGGGCGTGCGACTCTCCAAAGTATGAAAATTTTCTAAGTGTAGTAAAAGTTCCAAAAGTTTTCGATTTAGTCCTGAACCACTCCCAACATATGTTTTGGGCCTCGTGGGCCAGTATAAGGGACGATATGCATGTGATTGGATGAATTTGATTTGGATAAAATTTTATCGTTCAATTTGTATGAATGTTTATGTTTAAGTCTGGTAACGCCTTAAACCCTGTCTCGGCGTTAGATACGGGTAAGAGGTGTTACAAGACCAGCACCCGGATAACATAATCACATAACACATGGTAACCCTAGTGACATGTCACTTGTACCCTAATCTATTCTGTAGAGTTAAACTCGTCCATACAATCAATCATAAAATCCATTCAATATTAAAGCATTTAAATACAATTATATTAAAACTTATTTAACATACGAACTTACCTCGGTTACAAAAACGAGTATTAGTTCGGTTTAGTCCACAACCTTGCTCTTTCCCCGGTCTAAACTCGAACATCATTTTTCTTGATCTATAATATCAATTTTAACTTATTTAATCATCACATTATTCAATTCAGCCCAAAAACACATTATGGCAAAAATTACATTTTTGCCCTTAACGTTTTGTCATTTTTACAATTTAGTCCCTAGGCTCGTAAAATGAATTTCTTTCAATTTCCTCATAGCCCAAGCCTAGCCAAACCTTTTTCATGCTCATGATAGCCCATATTTTTCATTTATTCACATTTTTCTACTCATTTTATAGACTTTTACAAATATGTCCCTATTTGTCGTTTTTACAAAAAAATCACTTTACAAAAGTCGTTTAGAAAAAAACAAACATGTATTTTCTACCATCAAACATCAAAATACATACATGTTAAACATGGGTAAAATTTTAAATTTCACCTTTCTTTCAAATTAGTCCTTGAAATAGCTAAATCAAGTTACAACGATCTCAAAAATATAAAAATTGTTAAAAACGGGATAAGAACAGACTTACAATCGAGCTTGAAAGCGGCCAAAACCCTAGCTATGTCTTCTTCTTGTGAAATTTGGCCATGAGGGACTAATTTGAAGAAGATGACATCTTTTATTTGTTAAATTTTGTCTTTATTTACCAAATGACTAAAATGCCCTTAATGAAAAACTTTAAAATTTCACCTAACCATGTCCATTTTTGTCCACTCTAGTATAATGGTCTAATTACCATTTAAGGACCTCTAATTTAGGAATTCATAGAAATTATACACTTTTAACATAGAGAACTCAAGTTTTTCTCCTATTGCAATTTAGTCCTTCTAGTCAAATTGGACACTCAATCAATAAAATTTCTTAACGAAATTTACACACAATCATTCAATCATACTGTAGACCTTAAATTAATAACAAAATAAATATTTCTACTTCGGATTTGTGGTCTCAAAACCACTGTTTTGATTTGACCCAAAAACGGGTTGTTACAACCATTGGCCAAGTTAACCTATAGATGCCATTATACCAAAACAAGTTTACTATTTATACCAAAACAAGCTAAAGGATAGTGTGATGATGCTCTGAACCGAATCCAACCTTTACAAGCTTCCGAGCACTATAAAATAGAGAAAATAAAATTGAATAAGCATTTCAAATGCTTAGTAAGTTCATATAACAAGAATTTAACCAATCACTTACATTCAAAATAAGTACACAAACATGCATCCAAACCATTATGGCCATTTACCTAAACACATATGATCTCAAGAAACTTATTCGTCATGTATATCGTGTAAACATCAAATATCAAAGATGAGCTCATCTTGTAATCGCTTTCATAAACATGTGCTTTTCATATCATATTTCCATGTAACATGTGCATTTTCATAATCAATCATCTTAAGTAAATTCAACCATGTCAACACTATTGCCATTGAATTTATTTGAAATATCGATGGATACACATGTAGTACACTCAAAGTGTACAAAACTGTAAACCATCAATTCATATTCAAGAGTACCCAATTAGGGCACATAATTAGGAAGCACTCTCTCGAACCATATAACAAGATGCTCATGTGAGCCATGTAACAGGAAGCTTATCTGGGCTAAATTAGGAAACTCATAATAGTTTAAAATAGGAAGCTTATTGAGCTTAACAAGTAACTCCGAAGAGCCATTATCAGGGAGCTCCAGATAGCAATATCAGGCATGTAATTGATTTTATACATTAAAAATTTATACAATTCATACATATTCAACATTCAATTTTAAACATATTAATATACATAATCTAGCTAGACGAACTTACCTCAATACTTGTTCGTTTAGAGAAATCTACTATTCCAACACTTTTTATTTTCCTCGATCCAACTCAATACTAGGTCTTTCCAGATCTATATAAATGAATTTAACGTTAATTTAATGCATTTCATACTCAATTTAATTCAATTCATGTCTTAGGCAAACTCAATTTAATTCAATTCATGTCTTAGGCAAAATTACCATTTTGCTCCTATACTTTCCATAAATGACGATTTAGTCCCTAGACTCAAAAAATGAAATTCTTACAATTTAATCATTATTCCAAGCCTAACCAAGTTTTACATATAACATTTACAGCACATATATTTCATAAAACTCATAAATTTTTCATGAATTTTACATTTTTACAATTTAGTCCCTAAATCACAATTTCATGAAATTCACTTTACAAAAGTTGTTTATCTAGCAACAACCTTTTATTTTCTACCATAAATTTCAAAATTTTAGCATATTCATCCATGGAAAATTTTCAATACTTTAATAACTTTTCAAATTGGTCCCCAGAATAGATAAATTAGGTTATTCCGATTTGAAAAAAATAAAAATTACTAAAAATGGGACAAGAATGCTTACCCAATTAGGCTTGCTTGTTTTACTTTCTCATTCCTAGGGTTTCCATATAATTTTGCAGAAGAAGATGATGAAATAAGATGATATTAGACTATTATCATCTTTATTTATTCCAAATTCCAATTTAGTCATTTTCTTTTTCTAAATTTTCATGGATGAATCATCAAAAATGTCTACTAACTTTTTTTAATGGTCTAATTACACTATAAAGACCTCAAATTTTGAATTCCATAGTTATTTAATAGTTATAGCTACTAGAACTCAACTTTTGCATTTTATGCAATTTGATCCTTACTATAATTAAACATGAAAGAGGTAAAATTTTCTTATTGAAATTTTCATACGTCTTTCCGATCATAATATAGACCATGCAATAATATTAAAATAAAATTTCTTTTTGATTTAAATTTGTGGTCTCGAAACCACTATTCTAATTTTACTAAAAACAGGCTGTTACAACTCTCCCCCTTTAAAGAATTTTCATCTTCGAAAATCTTACCAGTAATGAGGTTGGGGTATTTCTTTCTCATGGTATCCTCTAGTTCCCAAGTAGCTTCTTCAATCCCATGTCATTGCCAAAAAACTTTCACTAGAGCTACCGTTTTTTTCTTAATTCTTTTATCTCTTGTGCCAGGATTTTAATTGGTTCTTCGCTGTAAGTCATGTTAGGCTAAATTTTCACTTCTTTCGGAGAGATAACATGTGAAGGATCTGACCGATACCGCCGCAAAACAGACACATGGAAAACATTTTGAATTCTATCAAGCTCTAGTGGTAATGTCAATCTGTATGCAACAGGTCCAATTCTTTCAATAACTTCATATGGTCCGATGAACAATGGACTTATTTCTCCTTTACGACCAAACTAAAGAACTTTCTTCCAAGGTCATACTTTCAAGAATACCTTGTCTCCGACTTGAAATTCTATTTCTTTTCGTTTAAGATCAGCATAAGACTTTTGACGATCAGAGGCTGTTTTCAAACTATTTTGAATCACCTTCACCTTTTCTTCAGTTTCACGAATCAAATCAACTCCATATATCTTTTTCTCACTGAGTTCCATCCAGTACAACGGAGTTCACATTTATGACCATACAGAGCCTCATACAGTGCTATTTTAATACTTGACTGATAGCTATTATTATATCCAAATTCAACTAAAGGAAAATATTTTTCCCAGTTACCTTCGAATTCTAACACACAACACAGAAGCATATCTTCTAAAATTTGTATCACACGTTCGGATTGTCCATCAGTCTGAGGATGGAATGTGTTACTGAAATATAACTGTGTACCCAAAGCTTCTTGTAACTTATTTCAGAATCAAGATGTAAACTGAGGATCTTTATCAGAAATAATAGAGATTGGTACCCTATGTAGTCTAACAATCCCAGAAACATATAACTTAGTGAATTTATCCAGGAAGAAATCCATACGTACCTAAATAAAGTGTGCAGACTTTGTTAATTGATCGACGGTTACCCAAATGACATCTTTCTTTTTCGGAGATAGGGGTAACCCTAATACAAAATCCATAGTAACTATTTCCCATTTCCATTCCAGTATCGTAATTGGCTGTAATAATCTCGAAGGTACCTGGAGTTCAGCTTTAACTTGCTAACATATCAAACATTTAGACACAAATTCAGAAATATCACGTTTCATTCTCGGCCACCATTATATCTTTTTCAAATTATGGTACATTTTGTTACTTCCTAGATGACCCGACATATTACCATTATGAGTTTCGTTTAAAATCTTTTGTACCAGTTCCCGAAGCCAAAATTCACATTTACTAAATTTGGCATACAGTTGCTTTTCACGCAGAGTTTGCAACATAATTCTCAAATGATTAGCATGCTCATTTTAATCTCGAGAATATACCAAGATATCATCAATAAATACCACCACAAATCTATCTAGATATGGTCTGAAAATTCTATTCATTAAATCCATAAATACTGAAGGTGCATTAGTCAAACTGAACGACATCATAAGAAATTCATAATGCCCGTACCTGGTTCTGATGGCTGTCTTTGGTAAGTCTGAGTCTTTTACCCGTAGCTGATAGTAACCAGAACGAAGATCAATCTTCGAAAATACAGTGGCACCTTTCAACTGATCAAACAAATCATCAATACGAGGCAATGGATACTTGTTCTTGATTGTAAGCTTATTGAGCTATTTGTAATCAATACATAATTTCAACAACCCATCGTTCTTATGAACAAATAAAACTGGTGCACCCTAAGGTGATGAACTGGGTCGAGCAAAACCTCCGTCTGTTAGTTCTTGCAACTGCATTTTCAACTCCTTTAATTTAGTAAGAGCCATTTTGTAGCGTGCTATGGATATCGATGTTGCCCCTAGAATAAGATCTATAGAAAATTCTACCTCTCTAATAGGTGGTAAACCAGGTAATTATTCCAGAAACACATTAGGAAATTCACAAACAATCGACACTGACTTAATCTTCGATTCAGACATTTTAGTGTCCAACACAAATGCAAGATAAGCATCATACCCATTTCTGACATATTTCTATGTGGATATAGCTGAGATTTGGACAACTCGTCCAGTTTATCAGATTCAACACGAATTAATTACCATTCTGACATTTTAACGCAATGTACTTTTGTTTACAATTTACCATTACATCATGCTGAGTTAACTAGTCCATACCCAAAATCATATCAAATTCATCAAATGGAAACAACATTAAATCAATTGAGAAATAATAACCTCGTACCATTAACAGATAAATTTTACAAACTTTATTCACAGTCACAAACTGGCCTAGGGGATTTGAAACTTTAACGACAAATTTAATGGACTCAATAGGTAAATTTTTAACAGACACTAAATTTTTGTATATGAATGAATGTGTTGAGCCAGGATCAATTAAAGTAGTAATATTAGTATCAAGAAGAGAAAAAATACCAGTAATGACATCTGGTGCAGAGGCATCCTCTCCTGCATGGATAGCATGTGATTGGCTGGTACTCGTGCATTAGATTTAACTGTTGAATCTTTTGTAGCACCTCGGCTACCATTGACATTGCCAGGGTGACGAGGTGGTCTACCTCTTGAGCCAGGGTTACTTGGCTAAAAAGTTTGAACAGTATCTTTTTCAAGCCTTTCTGGACAATCTTTAAGATAGTGGTCGAGAGAACCACATCTATAACAGGCTCTACTTCTCATACGACACTCTTTAAAATGAAATTTATTACGATGTTTGCATTTAGGTTTGAAATTATCAACACTTCCAAAACTTGCTATTGATGGGGTCAGAGATCTTGGATTAGAGCGTTAAGAGCCTCGGTTTTTTCAAAATACCCCACAGATGAGACAGAACGATCATGATATTTATTTGATTTCTTTGAAGCTGATGGTTGTGGCTTGCCCATAAATCTTTTACTTGAAGCTCGGGCTTTCATCTCTTCCTGCTTCTTTTCTTTATTTAATTCTTTAGCTTTATGTGCTCGGTCAACCAGTACAACAAATTCTTTTAATTCCAAAATCCCAACTAACAACTTGATATCTTCATTTAATACCTCTTCAAACCATTTGCACATGGAAACTTCAATATGGATACACTCTCTGGCATATTTGCTTAACCGAACAAATTCTCACTCGTATTCAGTATACAGTCATATTTCCCTGTTTAAGCTCTAAAAATTTCTTCTTTTTCTGATCAAGAAATCTCTGGCTAATGTACTTCTTTTTGAATTCTGTATGGAAAAATTTCCATGTAACATTTTCCCTCGGTACAATACAAATGATGGTATTCCACCACTGATAGGCTGAGTCTTTTAGAAGAGATACAACACATTTCAAGCATTTTTCAAGTGTGCAAAACAATTAATCCAAAACCCTGATTGTATTTTCTAGCCAAAATTTAGCCCTTTTCGGATTATCATCAGCATTAGCCGTGAATTCTTTTGCCCCATATTTCTGAATTTTATCTACCGTAGGCTTACCAATTTTAACAGGTTCAGTACCTTGTGGCATATCGGGAATTGGTTGAAGAGTAGGAGGGGGAGGTTGTTGTACAGCAGGATTTGTTCTTAAGAATTCTGTGAACCACTCATTCATCATTTGAATGAAGGCTTCTTTTGCCTCCTCACCTCGACCCTCAGATTCAGGCCTTCTACTACTACTAGATGTAGCTCTTTGAACTAAATCTGGAGCATTTCTCTCAGCTTTCTCGGATTCAGCTCTAGCTCAGTTGGACGACATTACTATATGAAAAACACATTTCAAATGGTCAGGAGATATCACACTATCACAAATTATATATAATGACATGTATAGTTAAACTCTTACTTACATATTAGTCCAAGAATCGGATAAACCGTAGCTCTGATACCAATAAATGTAACATCCCTAACCCCTATCCGTTATCGAAATAGGGTCACGGAGCATTAACGGAGTTTACAGATCAATTACAAAAAATTTTATATTATTTACTATTCATATCTGAAATTAATCATATTGTCCCTTAATTGGGTCCTCAAGGCCCAAAATACACGTTAGAATCAAATCAGGACTAAACCGGAAACTTAGAAAATTTTTCGTGAAGTTTTAATTTTTTTTCTTAGGTGCAGGTGACACACGCCCTGTCTTTGGCCGCATCGGCATTGGATGTGAGGCACACGGTCGTGTCCTAGCCCATGTTCAAATTATGATAGCTACTGACTTGGGTCACACGGCCAAATATACACTCATGTGCTAGGCCGTGTAGACAATTTAATTTTGAAAAATTAGGTGCAGGATTCACACGGCCAAGACACAGGCCCGTGTGACAAATGCCCGTGTCTCTACCCGTGTGACCAGTTCTGAGCATTCTATTTCTATTTTTTTAAGATGCAGGGGACACAACAAAACAACATGCCCGAGCACATGGCCGTGTGTCATACAAAGCTAAGTCACATGCCCGTGTGGACAAAAATAAGGCTATTCCCTAGCCTTATTTCTTACCCAAATTTTGCCTTGTACCTACATTAACATTTTAACACATTTCCAAACCTATTCAAGACATTTAAATCAAAATAGCATTAACATTATTCATGATTTATCATCACATGTATTCAAACTTACCTTTTTAAAAACATCTATGTTTACTATAATTCAATCTAACTGTACCAAGTGATAAACCGTAATTTATACGTATTTTTACCCCATGCTTAACACTTTTATGGATGATTTTTCCTTAGAATTGGTGAATTCGATGCTTCTAATGCCTTAATTTCATGTTTTATACATAGGTGAGCATAGGAGAGCAAAAGGAACGAGAAACAGGCCAAAAACAGAGAAAATGGGCCAGCGTACGAAATCAACACGGCCTGGACCTCCTCACACGAGTAGACCACACAGCTGTGTCAATTTGGCAGAATCGAAGCACGACTTACACGGGTGGACCACACGCCCGTGCCTATTTAACAGGCTTGACCACGGCTTGAAGTAATCGCACATGGGCGTGTCCCTGCCGAGCCCAAGTTTAGTCCAATTCGGAAAAGGCCAATTTTTAGGGTTCTTAGGCATTCCAAAGCCTATAAATACACCCTAGAGGAGGAGGAGAGGGGGACACACAGAGAGGGAGGTAGGGAACTGCTCAAGTAAAGCCGATTGATCCATCTCAGAAGCCAGATTCATCATCAAGACTGAAGATCTCCCTTCAGGAGTTTTGGGTTTTCTTTATGTTTTGTATTCATTATTCTTCTGAGATGTTTTCCTTTTCAGTTATGAACTAAATCCCCTAAATATCTAAGATGAATCTTGTTATTATTTTCTGAATTGTATGATAAATATTTGACTTGTTCTTCATTATGTGTTCTTAATTCTTGTTTTGATATTCTAGTATACTGATTCAAGTTAAGCTCTTGTTCAGAGGAGGAATAGACCCTGTCTAAGAGTACAATTGTCATAATTAAGCGGAGTTGATTGCACACCTAGAGATAGAGGGACAAGATTTCACCAGATTAGGGTGAAACCTAATAAGGGGATCCATAGATCGAGTTAATGCAACCCTAGGGTGTTAATTAGAGAAAAGTCTCAATTATTCAATCTAGGGTTTAGACATTATTAGTCTTGAATAGGGATAATAACATAACTTAGGGATCTCTACAGAATAAGTTAAATGAATAATTCATCCGATTCGGAGTCAGAATAACAAGTGAAGTCTAGGTGGATTCTTCCTTAGGTATTTTCTTAATTCAATTGTTTTCCAAAAGTGATCCCCCAATTCTATTTTCTGTGAATTCTTAGTTTAGTTAATTAGTTAGTTAAAAGAAACCCCCTTATTCTTAGGCTAGATAATAAAAATACAGTCATTACTAGTACTTTTAGTTCCTTTGGGTTCGACAATCCGGTCTTGCTAAAACTATACTACTGTTTGATAGGTACACTTGCCTACATCGTGATAATAGTTAGTTTCAAGAACGATTAATTATAAATTTATAAAACTTATCACACAAAATCACGTATCAGCAAGCACACATATCTTAACCATATTATAACCTTAAGTATGTATATCTTCACTAAATATACCATTACTAGCCATTCCAATGGCTAGATTAGAAAAAATCATTTGCATGTCAACATTGGCCAAGTTAACCTATACATGCCAATATACCAAAACAAGTTTACTATTTCTACTAAAATGAGCTGAAGGATAGTGTGATGATGCTCCTACCGAATCTAACATTTACGAGCTTCCGAGCATTATAAAATAGAGAAAAGAAAATCGAATAAGCATTTCAAATTCTTAGAAAGTTTGTATAACAAGAATTTAACTTACCGATCATGTACATTCAAAATAAGTACACAGGAATGCATCCAAATCATTATGGCCATTTGCCTAAACACATATGATCTCAAGAAACTTATTAGTCATGTATATCATGTAAACATCAAATATCAAAGATGAGCTCATCTTGTAATCACTTTCATAAACATGTGCTTTTCATATCATATTTCCATCTAACATGTGTATTTCCATAATAAATCATCTTAAGTTCTATTCAACCATGTCAACACTATTCTCGTAGAATTTATTTGAAATATCAATGGATATACATGTAGTACACTAAATGTGTACAAAACTGTAAGCCATCAATTCATATTCAGAGGTACCCAATTAGGACACATAATCAAGAAGCACTCTTTCAAGCCATATAACAAGATGCTATTGTGAGCCATGTAACAAGCACCTTTTTCGGGCTAAATCAGGAAACTCAAAAAATTTTAGAACATGAAGCTTATTGAGCTTAATAGGTAACTCCAAAGGGCTATTACCAGGGAGCTCCGGATAGCCATATAACAGGATGTTCAAGCGAACCATGTCAGGAAGCTCACAAAGAGCCTATATTAGGACGCTCATAAAGAGTTGCGCTTGTGTCCGCAATATATATGTAGGATCACAACCGATCAAACCTCAGAGTCAGACTTTTCTAGGCCTTGGCCCAGTACAGAAATCAGAATGAAACCCATAGGCCCAAAGAAGATACAGAACAAATATATCATGAATGCAGAAATCCCAACCTAGAGCCATCCATAACACCCCCGTACCAGCTTTACACTATGTGGGGAGACTACTCGACCCACCCAACCGCTACACACCACAGAAATTGCAGTGAGGCTACCAGATATTGTGACGAAGTCACCAGATACAGATATTGTGGCTAGGCCACTAGAACAGATATATATATGTGGCGAAGCCACCAGATTGCAGCGAGACTGCCAGATATTGTGACGAAGTCACCAGAACAGATATATGTGGCGAGGCCACCAGATTGCAGTGAGGCTGCCAGAACGCTTCCTCCATCAATATAAACCCATGTCCTATGGAACAGAAATAATATGTCATGGCATACGTATACAGAAATAGAACATCATGCTTTTCAGAAAAATAACCCTAGGGGTAAAATTGTAATTTTGCATGCATAAGGGTATTTCAGTAATTATTACCTATTGCTAAGGTTTCATGCTCATTCTAACGTTTACCAAGTAATCAGAAGTACTTACCTTGTCTTTTTACCAAAGTGGGCCCGTTAGCCCATTGGCCCATAGGCCCATTGGCCCGTTTTTGGCCCATTAAGCCCAAAAATACCGTTGTGCACGAAAATGCACACTCTGCACTCTAATCATCCAAATGAACCATATTCATTAACAACTGTCTCACGAGCGCTCGTACGGTCGCGAGTTCACAAAATACCAACCTTTTGGTATTTCAGCTTTTACCGATTCAGTCTAAGGGAGGGTGTCGTTTACACACCTGGCTGATGACGACTGATGACGATATCTCCCACGCGATAATCCTATTAGGAGACTGCAGTTAATCCGTGCTCCAAACACTCTTAGCTGATGCCCAACCCAAACGAGTACGTCACAAAGCGAAAGGGATCAGCCAAGAAGGGTATGCCTACTCTCCTCATGGTTTGCTCTATTTAAAGCCAGCTCTCCATCTACTCTTATGTTAGCTTCCCGATGTAGGATCCCTCTATCACCAGAGTTTAAAACCAACACCAACTACTGCCGTCCCAACATAGCAAAATAATCAACCTTTGCGTGCCAAGGGATTCGAACCAAAGTCCTCTCACATGCCAACTCATGCCACCACCACTAGGCCATCAACTCATTTGTGTCATAAATCCAGCACATTAAACTTTAAAGCGCACCTACTTGCTGCCAGATTTATTGAAAAGAAAAACCAAAATATATTGCAAGAGCCAAGACTGGAACCTTGGACCCCTTACTTCCTCTATGGTGCCACTTCCTTGTCCCCTAAGTGGCACCACCTTGCCACTACACCACACTTCTTTTTGTGTCATCTTTTACCCCTTTACTCTTAAAAGCCCAAATGCCAATTGCATCACCTGTTCATAAAATTAAAATTCCAAAGACTACCAGGGATTTAACTTAAGTTTGGGCCTTCCAAAGGCCCACTAACCTACGAAAATATATATTTTAACCAACCAGAACACACACAAATTTTAAAAATCACAGAAACACAGAAAACCTAAAAATTGGAGCATTACAACTCTACCCTCCTTAAAGAAATTTTGTCCTCGAAATTTTATCTGAATCAAACAGATGAGGATATTTTTGACGCATCGCCACTTCTGGCTCCCAAGTAGCTTCGTCTCTGCCATGATGACGCCACAGCACCTTTACTAGCTGAACTGATTTCCTCCTCAAAATCTTAACATCTCGATCCAAAACCTGCACAGGCTTTTCCTCAAAAGTCAAGTCTGTTTGGACCTCGATCTCTACAACCGACACAACATGAGTAGGGTCAGAACGATACCGCCTTAACATGGAGATGTGAAAGACATCATGAATCCTATCCAATTATGGAGGTAGCTCTAACTGATAAGCCACTGGACCCACTCGCTTAAGAATCCGATAAGGCCTAATGAACCGCGGACTTAACTTGCCTTTCCTCCCAAACCTTAATATTTTCTTCCAAGGTGAAACCTTCAAGAAGACCATATCACCCATAGAGTACTCAATTTCCTTGCGCTTCAAATCTGCATATGACTTCTGTCTATGAGATGCTTCCTTCAACTAGTCTTTAATCAACTTGACTTATCCTCAGTATCTGCCACCAACTCAGGTCCAAGAACCTGTCGTTCACCCAACTCGGTCCAACAACTAGGTGTACGACATATTCGCCCATACAGTGCCTCATAATGAGCCATTCAAATACTTGCCTGATAACTGTTGTTGTATGCAAATTCTGCCACCAGTAAGTAATCCTCCCAACTGCCTCGAAAGTCGATAACGCATCCCCTCAACATGTCTTCCAGAATCTGAATAACCCTTTCCGTCTGACCATCAGTCTGAGGATGAAAGGCTGTACTAAAGTTCAACCGCGTACCCAACGCCTCATGCAACTTTTGCCAAAATCAAGATGTGAATCTAGGATCTTGATCAGAAATAATCGACACTGGCACTCCGTGAAGTTGCACTATTTTTGCCACATACAATTTGGCTAACTTCTGAAGTGAATAATCAGTGCGGACAGGTATGAAATGAGTAGATTTGGTCAACCTATCCACAATTACCCAAATCAAGTCCTTCTTCGACGGTCTCAAGGGTAACCTACTAACAAAATCCATGGTTACCCTCTCCCACTTCCAAAGTGGTACTTTTACTGGCTGCAAAAGTCCAGAAGGTAATTGATGTTCAGCTTTCACTTGCTGGCAAGTCAGACATTTTCCTACAACTTCCGTTACCTCTCGCTTCAATCCAGGCCACCAATACAACTCCTTTAAGTCGCGATACATTTTACTCCTTCTAGGATGCATAGCACACAGACCTCCATGAGCTTCTTTTAGAATTACTTGCCTCAAGTCAGAGTCCTTCGAAATACAAACTCTACCTTGGTAACATAGAACTCCCTCACTATTCAGTCCGAACTTAGAAGTATCCCCATTCTTAACCTACCAGAATCGAGAAATTAGGGACTCATCCCTCGACTGTTTTTCCTTAAACTCATCCACCCAGGTTGGCCTAACTTGCAGTTCTGCTAACAGACTACCATCGTCATACAGACTCAAACGAGCAAATATGGCTCTCAGATCAGATACAGTTCTACAACTTAGGGCATCAGCCACCACATTAGCTTTGCCTCGGTGATACTCAATCGCGCAGTCATAATCCTTAAGCAACTCTATCATCTCTGCTGCCTAAGGTTCAGCTCCTTCTGAGTCAGCAAGTACTTAAGACTTTATTGATCTGTGTATATAATACACCTTTCTCCGTACATGTAATGTCTCCAAATCTTAAGCGCAAAAATTACCGCTGCCAACTCCAGATCATGAGTAGGATAGTTAACTTCATGTGGTTTAAGCTGTCGCGATGCATAAGCAACCACTTTACCCTCTTGTATCAGCACACAACCCAACCCTACATGTGATGCATCACTGCATACGGTAAAATCTTTTCTAGACCCCGGCTGAATCAGTACAGTGCCTCAGTCAAAACTTTCTTCAACTATTCAAAAGATTCCTGTTGTTTCTCAGTCTAAACAAAGGGTGCTCCTTTCCCTATAAGCTCTGTCAAAGGCGCTGCCATCATAGAAAATCCTTCCACAAACCTTTTACAGTACCCAGCTAAACCCAGAAAACTTTGAATTTTCGACACTGACTTCAGTGGCTTCCATTCCAGACTTGCTTCAATCTTTCGAGGGTCCACCTTGATCCCTTCAGCAGAGACAACATGCCCCAAGAAAGTTACCTCTCTCAACCAAAACTCACACTTACTGAATTTCGTATAAAGCTCCTTCTCCCTCAGCACTTGCAGCACAATACGAAGATGCTCATCATGCTTCGCCTCAGTTTCAGAATAAACCAGAATATCGTCGATAAAGACAACCACGAATCGATCCAAGTATGGCTGGAACACTTGATTCATCGATCCATAAATGCCACAGGTGTGTTCGTCAACCGAAATGGCATAACCAAGAACTCATAGTGACCATACCGAGTTCTGAATGCCGTCTTGTGAATATCCACCTCCTTAACCCTCAACTGATGATACCCAGATCGAAAGTTAATCTTGGAAAATACTGAAGCTCCTCTAAGTTGGTTGAATAAATCATCGATTCTCGACAGTGGGTACTTGTTCTTAATCGTCAGTTTGTTCAACTGCCGATAATCGATGCACATCCGCATTGACCCATCTTTCTTCTTTACGAACAACACTGGTGCTCCCCACGGAGACACACTTGGTCTAATGAAGCCTCTATCCAATAACTCTTGAATTTGGGCTTTCAGCTCCACCAACTCCTGCGGTGCCATCCTATAAGGTGCAATGGACACCGGTGCCGTTCCAGGCAACAAGTCAATTCTAAACTCAACCTCTCGGTTCGGGGGAAATCCGGAAGCTCCTCTGAAAAAACATCTTGAAAATCCTTGACGGTTATAACTTTATCCACTGTCAGATCCTCAGTTTTCGATTGGCTTACAAATGCCAAATAAGCCTCACATCCCTTTCGAATCCACTTTTTGGCTTTCAGTGCCGACACCACATTAGACAGATAATCCCTACGCTTGCCTATCACCAAAACCTCCTCATCCTTTTTGGTCTTTAACATCATTCGCTTAGCAATACAATCCAGAGTAGCCTTATGCTTAACAAGCCAATCCATTCCCAAAATGAGATCGAATTCTTCGAAAGTTAGCTCCATCAGATCTCCAGAGAAAACTTTTCCTTGAGTTTTTATAGGCACATCTCTATACAGTTTATCTACCCTAATCGAGTGACCTAAAGGACTTAGTACAAATACCCAGATATAGCACATGCAACATATGAATGGGGAGATCCAACATCTATCAACGGAGTGTACGGCATACTGGAAATCAGAAACGTACCAGTTATGACGTCAGGTGCATCACCCTTCTCTCGGTGACGAGTTGCATACACCAACACCGGCTGACAAGCCTCAGCAAATCCAGCACCCCTGCCAGGCGCTCCTCTTCCTCGACCGGTTCCATTACCACCTCTGCCTTGCCCACGTCCTCTTGAAAACTGTGGTCCACCCCTCACTAGTTGAGTGACCCTCTGCTCTAAAACTTGAACCTGATCTGGTTCCTGGGGACAATCCTTAACCCTATGCTCCATAGATCCGAATCAGAAACAAGCACTAGAACGTTTCCGACACTCGCCCATATGCATCTTCCCACAATTCCTACAACCCTGCGGTCTAACAGCATTTATTGGTACTGCTCGAACTGGCTCCATTACCCTTGCTCTCTTAACATTCCTGTTCATACCACCCGAAAGTCCTAAATCTCTCCTAAAACGGTTTTGATCTTTCTCATGATTCTGTCTTTCTGTATACTTCACTTCCTCAGCTATCTTAGCTTTCTCCACTAAAGCAGCGAAGTTACGCTCCCTCTGCGGAGCAATAGCACCCTAAGTTCATCTCTCAGACAATCCTCGAAGCGTACGCTACGCTCATACTCTGTAGCCACAATCCCAGAAGCATACCGGCTCAGTCTTAGAAACTCAGACTCATACTCAGCCACTGAGTTACTCCATTGGACCAGGTTCAGAAATTCTTTCCTGCGAGCGTCCACGTAACTAGCCCCAACATACTTTCCTTTGAAGGTTGTCTTAAACAGCTCCCAAGTCACACTGTCAGTAGGAGTTCCATCTCTTACCGTGAGCCACCACTGATAAGCCTCATCCCTGAGTAACGATATGACCCCCTTCAGCTTCTGCTCCACAGAGTAGTCCAGATCATCCATAATCCGCTCTGTGGCTTCTAACCAATAGTCAACCACATCCGGAGCTACACGAGATACGCCTCTAAATATCTCTTCTCCATTGGCCCGGGGCCGCTCAGAAATAGACCCCCAAATTCTGTTTCCCGTACTTGCCCCAACAGCCCTTTCCAAAACTCGGAGCATTGCCTAGGACAGAGCATCGTCCCCGGCACCTCGATCATGAGACTCTACCTCCGTTGCCGGTGGTATCGGTGCATCTGCTGCCGGCACATGTCCTAAAGACGTAGATTCAGCCTGAGCATTGCCTCGGCCACATCCACGGCGTCTTCCACGAGCTGCTCGTGTACTCATTTCGTATTATCTGATTAAGAATTTTATGAATCATTTTAATATTTCAGTGTGTATTACAGATGTCTTATGAATAACTGTAATTCAGAGTTTCAGTTTGTTTCCTTTTGCGGTAGCCTAGCTACAGTCTCAGTCTACTTATCAGAGTTTCTATAGTTCCAGTGTTACCCTAACTAAATTACCATGATAAGGTTTTGTACAAGCATAAAACAGATATTTCAGAAACAATCAGAAAGGATCAGAAAACTTACAGGCTTGGGCCAAAGATTCGGTGTGCCACCTTCTAAAAAACCTAATTTTAGAAAACCGATTTTAATCTCTAAAATCATCTATTTGTAAAGAGAAAATATTGGAAACATTCTCGAAAACAATTTATAATCAATTTCCAGAAAAAAAGATTTTTGAAAACCTTTATTCAGTGTTTCTTTACAAACTCCCGTTTTTAGACCCATTCCACAGCCGAGTTGTTGCAACTTGGCTCTGATACCACTAAATGTAACACCCCAAACCCGACCCAGACGTTATGGCTAGATCTGATGTGTCACATGGACTTACGACTTAGTATGCATTCGCTGGTTAAAGTGATTGGGGTGGTCTTTTTAAAAACAACGGTTGAATGAAAAGCCGGTTTATCAATCTTTAGGCTATCCATTTGTTGTGCTTGTTGAGTCTTGAAAACGTTAATTAATTTTGAAAACCCGCGTAGCCTAACACTAGCAGTTTCGTCATAGTATAAATATAATCAGAAAATAAAACCATAGCGGAAAAAAGAAATTTAAAAAGCGGCCTCATTACAACTTAAAACCCAAAATTAAATCAGAATATAAAAATAATAAAAATAAACTAACTTAGAAAAACCAACTTTGTAGATGATGTGGCCACTCTGAATCCCTCACAGCTCCAAGCCCACTATAGTTGGGGATTTCCTGCAGAGATGAAAATAAAGGGTGAGTTCGGTAAACTCAGTGTGTAACATAACCCAACCATAGCCCAAAACAGATCAAACCTCAGAGTCAGACTTATCTGGGCCTTAGCCCAGTACAGAAATCAGAATGAAACCCATAGACCCATAGTAGATACAGAACAAATATAACATGAATGTAGAAATCCCAACCCAAAGCCATCCATAACACCCCCGTACCAGCCTTACACCATGTGGGGAGACTACTCGACCCACCTAACTACTACACACCACAGAAATTGCAGCGAGGCTGCCAGATATTGTGACGAAGTCACCAGATACAGATATTATGGCTAGGCCACCAGAACAGATATATATATGTGGCGAAGCCACCAAATTGCAGCGAGGCTGCCAGATATTGTGACGAAGTCACCAGAACAGATATATGTGGCGAGGCCACCAGATTGCAGCGAGGCTGCCAGAATGCTTCCTCCATCAATATAAACCCATGTCCCATGCAACAGAAATAATATGTCATAGCATACGTATACAGAAACAGAATAACATGCTTTTCAGAAAAAATAACCCTAGGGGTAAAATCGTAATTTTTCATGCATAAGGGTATTTCAATAATTATTACCTATTGCTAAGGTTTCATGCTCATTCTAACATTTACCAAGTAATCAGAAGTACTTACCTCGTATTTTTACCAAGGTGGGCCCCTTGGCCCATTGGCCCATTGGCCCATTTTTGGCCCATTAAGCCCAAAAATATCATTGTGCACGAAAATGCACACTCTGCACTCTAATCATCCAAATGCACCATATTCATTAACAACTGTCTCACGAGCGCTCGCACGCTCGCGAGTTCACAAAATGCCAACGTTTCGGTATTTCGGCTTTTACCGATTCAGTCTAAGGAGGGGTGTCGTTTACACACCTGGTTGATGACGATTGATGACGATATCTCCCACACGATAATCCTATTAGGAGACTGCAGTTAATCAGCAGTCCAAACATTCTTAGCTGACTCCCAACCCAAACGAGCACGTCGCAAAGCGAAAGGGATCAGCCGAGAAAGGTATGCCTACTCTCCTCATGGTTTGCTCTATTTAAAGCCAGCTCTCCATCTACGCTTATGTTAGCTTTCCGATGTGGGATCCCTCCATCACCAGAGTTTAAAACCAACACCAACTATTACCGTCCCAACATAGAAAAATAATCAACCTTTGCGTGCCAAGAGATTCGAACCAAAGTCCTCTCACATGCCAACTCATGCCACTGCCACTAGGCCATCAACTCATTTGTGTCATAAATCCAACACATTAAACTTTAAAGCGCACCTACTTGATGCCAGATTTATTGAAAAGAAAAACCAAAATATATTGCAAGAGCCAAGACTTGAACCTTGGACCCCTTGCTTCATCTATGGCGTCACTTCCTTGTCCTCTAAGTGGCGCCACCTTGCCACTACACCACACTCCTTTTTGTGTCATCTTTTACCCCTTTACTCTTAAAAGCCCAAACGCCAATTGCATCACCTGTTCATAAAATTAAAATTCCGAAGACTACCACGGATTTAACTTAAGTTTGGGCCTTCCAAAGGACCGCTAACCTACTAAAATATATATTTTAACCAACCAAAACACACACAAATTTTAAAAATCACAGAAACACAGAAAACCAAAAAATTGGGGCGTTACACACCCATTCGCGGCAACATCAAAAGTGGTGGAGATGTTGAATACGACTTAAGTTGTTCAAAAGCATCCTGACATTCCTTTGTCCAATTGAAAGAAGTCCTCAATGCCTTGAAGAAAGGAAAACACTTATCTTTCCTTCTAGACATAAACCTGTTCAATGCGACCACCCTCCTTGTTAGACTGAATGTCTTTAATAGTCTTCAAGGGAGGCATATCTAGAATAGCTCAAATATTCTCAAGGTTCACCTTTGTACCTCTTTCTGAAACCATGAAGCCCAAAATTTGTCTACCCTTAACCCAAAGACATAGTTCTCTAGAATGCAATTCATGCTATAAGCTCGTAGAAAAATAAAAGCTTTAGACAAACCCTCAATGTAACCCTTCAAAGTAGTACTTTTCACTAACATATCATCTACATAGACCTCAATACTACAACCAATTTGCTCCCTAAAAATCTTATTAACCAATTGTTGATATGTTTCTCCTGTATTCTTTAACCCAAAAGGCATAACGCGATAGCAAAATAGACCCTCATCTGTAACAAAGGTTGTCTTATCTAGTCTCTAGAGCCTTAAAAATTTTATTCTACCCTGAGAATGAATCCTTGAATCTCATGAACTTGTGGTTTGCCGAAGCATCCACTAACTTATCAATTGAGGGTAAAGGAAAACTATCTTTTGGGAAAGCCTTGTTGAGACTAGTAAAATTAATACACATTCTCCATTTGTTGTTAGCCATTTTCGCCATAACAACATTTGATACCCAGTCAAGGCACACCACTTTCCTAATAAATCCTACTAAAAGCAATTTACCCACCTCCTTTTTCATGGCCTCCACAACTTGTGTAGTGAACCCCTTCATTTTTTACTTGACCAGCTTGACCTCAGAGAACACATCCAGTCGATGCACAATCACCTAAGGATCCACACCAAGCATGTCTGTTGTTAACCATGCAAAAATTTTTGAATTCCCCCTCAAGCACTGTACTAAGTCTTTATTTTATTCCTTTGCTAATGCTGATGAAACCTTACCAACCTTTTTGTGACCTTTACTGCTTCTGGCTTGCAAAATTTTTCCTCACTTATAACATCCAAACTATCCAAATCTAAAACCTGACTAGCCCCCTCTACCTACTACTAACTTTGTTCTTGTAGCTCTTGTTCACAAGTCTGTTTAACTGAGAACATATGACACTGTCTAGCTAATCGCTAGTCAGACTTCATGAAATCTATCCCCGTCCTGGTAAGGATTTGATTTTTATACAAAAGGTGGAAATCATCATTCTGACCATTCTTATACTAGGATGCCCAAAAATGACGTTGTAAGCCATAGGATGTTCTACCACAAAGAATTGAGCATATCCTGTAGTAGTGTGCTTGCCATCGCTAAGGGTAATAGGCAAATTAATACACCCTTTCCCCTTGTCTGGATGGTTAGTGAAGCCATATAAATGGCTTGCCTTCTTCAAAGCTTGCTCTTTTAGCCCGAACCTCTAATAGGCATCCTAAGTTAAAACCTCTACAGTACTTCCACTATCAACTAGAATATTTTTAACCTCTAATCTTGAAATAGTTGTTGTCATGACCATAGGGTCATTTCCTTCCTTATCACACACTGAATCCCCATATTCCTCATTAAATTCCACCTTTCATTTCTCTTGTTAATGTCACCTCTCTGGCAAATTAACTGATATGACACTCTTAAGATGAGCCTTTTTTTTCGAGTTGGAGGTCCTCCACTCTTCATCTATGTTAATTATTACATGTATCGTGCCTCTAGCTTTTTATTTACCTTTATCAATAGCTCGTGAGCTTTGACCTGATGGTAAGGTCTCTTTGGTTACAAAATATTTTAGCTTGTTGTTTCTAATAGCCTCCTTTATAGCGTCCTTCAAAGAGAAGCAATCCTCAGTCTTATGTCCTTTATCATTGTAGAGACTACAACTGTTCTTGAGTTGGATGTCAACTGGCTGGGTTGCATAGGTGGTGGACTTAGCAAAATTCCCAGATCTTACCTAATTAAGAGTGTAGGTGCGCAAAGCATTTAAAGGAGTGTAAGCTTCAAATTTCCCTTGAAGAACATACCTTCTTGTGTGCTCGCCTTCAGGCCTCTGAAATGCCTTTAGTGATTCATTTTACAATTAATTCCTCTGTTGTCCCCCACTGTGGACTCATGAACTTTAAGAAGGACCTTGCTGGTCACGCGTACTCTAGGGACCCCTAAATTACCTATCATCTCTCTAAAAGGTGTTGTGAGCTACTCTTTTAATTTCCTCTGCCTCAGTGAACTTATGTGTTCTTCATATAAGTCTACCAAACTCTATGGTCTATTATCAATAAACAAATACTGCACATGTTCGTTTTGAACTCCCATAATGAAGGCATCAACATCCTATTGGTCGTCCAAATTCTTCATGTTCAACGTGGCTGCATAAAATCATTTCACATAATTCTGCAAATATTCTCCGTCTCATTGTTTTACTAACATTAAACCCATTGGAGTTTTCATTGTCGCCCTATAATCCTAGAACCTACCCAAAAATAGTTGACCCAACTGTGAGAAGCTCTGGATGAAACCCTATGGTATACATAAATACCAATTTTTTGCACTTCCCCTAAAAGTCGTCAAGAAAGCTTTGCGCTTCGTCTCCTTCGAGGCCTTTAACACATTAATATAGTCGTTATATTGCATGAGATGTGCTCTAGGGCCCTTTCTACCTTCAAACATCTATTTCGACACTTTGAATTCAAATGGTAGGTCCACAACTTCAATCTTTCATGAAAAGAGGTTATTAGAACGAAACAACCAGTCCATGTCTTGTATATCAAGGTGCAATGCATGAACATCTCTACGCAAAGCATCCATATCACTCTACCATTGCTTTGTATGTGTTCCTATAGCCTCTTCCTGGAGAGACATGACATTATCTTCAAGATTAGAATAGTCAAACTGCATATTTCTTTTTAATTCCTTATTCTGTCTTAATAGCTCCTAATGAAGCAATTCCTACTATTCAAACCTTGTACTCTACCGAGTCATTTGTTCATTCATTAAAGTTAATTATTCTTGTAAACCAAATAACTGTTGCAATGATGCTCTCTATGTAACAACCCAAACCCGGCCTAGACGTTATGGCCGAATCCGAAGATGTCACAAGGTAGGGTTTTGAAAACGGAATCGTTTTGTCAAATCATTCCAGTTTCAAAAATCATACTTATTTATATCTATTTTTAAAAGTGTTTAATTAGTTTACTTATTTACCAAAACATAAGTTATAGCATAAGTCATAAAACATTCAATTTGGTAATCCAGTTCATGTTTTCAGAAAACTGTTGTTTTAGTAAAACCATCGCAAATAAATAGTCAAGTCAAAACCAAATCCCAAAATAAAATCAAGTAGTCCGGAGAGTCCATAAATTATAAAACTCCTCAAATAATTATTAAAATCAACATAAAATCATAGTCATTAACTGTTTATGAACTCGTGGTCACCAATAGGCTCTGTCGCACCGATCCACCTAAGTTTGTGGATTACCTGAACAGAACAGACAAACAGATGTGAGTTTACATAAACTCAGTGTGTAACCCAACAGAGTTAGGCATGGAATACAAATATAATATACGCAGACAGATTTAGATTCAAATTCGGACCTAGTCCTTTACAAATACAGATGACAGAATCAGATATGTAGAACAAGTATATAGAATCCTACCCCCATCCTCTACACACCAACTCCAACCATCCCAACACACCATGTGGGGTTAAAAACACCTACCCATCCCTACACACCATATCGTGCCATTACGAAACATATCAGATAATGTACAGCCAAGCTGCCAGAATATAGGTGATGAACCCCATATAGAACACTTCCTCCATTTATGTAAACCCACCCAGTCTCAGATACAGATATACAAATACAATAATTCCATGCATAACATGCTCATATATGAATGTCATATATGCATAATTAATAGATTAATCAAACATACATAATAGTGTCCAACTCAGAGCATAATACCAAAACACAAAATTTTAGGGTTTGGTTAGCCCTTATTGACCTTACGGTTGCCCCACAGTTGATCAGAACGACCTATGAAACCTGAAGAAAAATTCCAGAATTATGGGCCCACATGCTTGTGTGGTTTGACGTGTGGGCCCACACACCCTTGTTGTAACACCCCTCACCCTATTCAACACCAGAATAGGGTTACATAGCATTACCGGACTTATTAAACAATTAAACATTCATTTTGTAACACCCCTAACCCGTATCCATCACCGGAATAGGGTCATAAAGCATTACCAAATAAAACATGATCTCAAACAATTACATATAATATATAAATTTATTCACATACACAAGTCTCGAAAGTTAATCAAAATTTATTTCATAAATTAATACACTTCTTAAATTTGAACATACTAGATCATATGTATATATATAGTCATATCGTTCGCAAGTAACATTATAATATATAATACACAACAATTTCATATATACGGTATTAGCATAGTAATCTTTATGATCTTTATATGTTTTACATAAAAATACCAATAAAAGCAAGTATTTGTTTATAAGTCACTCATCTCATTACTTGGTCCAATCGGCTAAATAATATGTACCATTATACACATTCACAATTTACACTTAATTAGCAAATTCATATAGCCTTATAGATAAGTATTAAGCACCCATAAAGATGAGCACCTTTTCACACATGCAAGGCACATAAAAATGTAACACCCCTAGCCCGAATCCGATCGCCAGATTAAGGCTAAGAGGCATTACCGAACTAAACATTTAATTATCTTATTCACATTGACTATAAACATAAACAAAGATCGAACTGAAATACATACTGATATTTAAGTTATACGCCATTTTCATATGGCCAAAATATTTACAATTTCCAAACATCGTTATCATCAGCCTAACCTATACATGCTATATCGAGTCCAAAATATAATTGTACCAAAAAGATCGATAGTGTGATGAACTTCTGACAATCCCCGAGTCGGTGGCCAAGATCAACAATCTATAAAACAGAGAAATAAAGAACAGAGTAAGCTTTCAAAGCTTAGTAAGTTTTAAGCATCGCAAACAATTAAGACTTATCGAACATCGAAACATTTATTTAAACAAACCTAATCTCAATTCAAATTTGCTTCATGACCGAATACACATAAACATAAACATAGATTCTCAGCACATATTTTTCTTTTTCTTAAAGTTCATATGATGCATTTAAATCAAATAATCTCATATATTAACAACATTTGACTGAATAGGTCATTGTTTTACTCGTAGATATAACAATCATTCACACTTAAGTATCATTCTTTAATACTAATAATTCACAAAATCATTGACTGAATGTACATGTGTCATAAAGTAATTTTAACATATAATTATATACAAATATACCATGACCGATTAAATCATTCTAATATTCGCAAATATAACCATCAATCACATTTATATATATATTCTTCTTTGATGCTAATGATTCATATCAAAATCAATTCACCGATGTGTAAGTAATACATACCTGAACATCTTAAATGTATAGTACTTACTCAACAATGGTTTACTGCGAACATTGAATATCGTAATCTTAATTAATTTACTGGCATTAAGCCTATCAGGTCTTAGAACTTGAAACTAATTACCAGCACAGGCCTGCGAGAATTTAAACCTGGTATAATACCAGCTCGAACCCTGCAGGACTTTAGCCCGGACATATTTCTAGCACGTAGCCTGCGGACCTTAAGTCTGGTTATAATTCCAGGACATAGCCTGTGGACCTTAAGTCCGGATATAATTCCAGCACATAGCCTGCGGACCTTAAGTCCGGATATAATTCCAGCACATAGCCTGCAAACCTTAAGTCCAGATATAATTCCAGCACATAGCCTGCGGACCTTAAGTCTGGATATACTTCATCAATGAGTGTCATGCATACTTATTGGCAAGAGAATTCAATTCACATAACATCTCACAATCATAGTTCATTTATTCCATTCAAATAATAACGTAACATAGGCACCATTCATATAACCTTTGGTTCAATAACATACATGAGAATATATGTCCGTTTTACTTTCCAAACTTATCTTCTAATGTCTATTTGGCTTTAAGCCTTAAACATAAGTTATTTGACACACAACTATATTCGAATAGCCTCAATAGATCTCAGTACAGTTATCATACATATATCAAGATATTATCAATTACGTACTAAATATGACTATTCAAAACTTACCTCGAATATACTTGAACGGTTGCAGAACAGCTACTCTATTACTTTCTCTTTTCCCTTATCTGATTTTGATCCTCTTTGCTCTTGAGCTTAATTAAAACAAATAGATTTGTTTAATAACTTACTGAACTTTATTTCTTAATAGTCACATTTGACAATCATATATAACTTCAATATGTATTATATTTTATAAAATATGCCATGACTCGATTTCATGCTTATATAATCTATATCTAATTCGCATACCAAACAAAGATTCACATAACTTATCATGCTTCCTTATACATGAATTTAACCATATTCCCGAATGTCTCTATAAGCACAAGGTACATACATAAGGCATATATATATACTTATATATGACTATCATAATTTAATCATTTACTCATATTTATGCACAACCGCATATACACATGCATATATATAATGCATGCTTTAATATCATATACTTTTATTATTTCAAATTACACTATGGCTCCAAGACATATAGCTAACTCCGAATGTCAACTTATTAAACATTTACCACATTACCAATTGCCATTTATCATCAATGCCGCACACACAAATACATACATACTCATATGCATAAAATCCGTTTATGTTTAATCTATAACCCATTCGGCCTTAACTACTCAAACTTAGCCTTCATATTTAATTCCATTTTATGACCGAATGTCACAAATTCATATAGGTTTCACCTATGCCAAACAATGACCGAACCATTTAATCATGCTTATGGCCGATTATCATATTAACACGAGACACACAAACATCAATATCCAAGTATGCTAATATATCACACCATTAACTAAATCATACATATAGAAACATAAAATTCATTTGACCTATTATACTTTCATGTGCACATTTTTAACCATATAGCCAACACCTTAATAAACAATTTAAACACATATCACCTACCAATTCACATCTCTAAAATCCCCGATACAATCATTTTTTTTATCGTAGCCGAATGTCATAAAATAAGGCATCCAAAATCTGAAATCACTTTATATAATCCATTCGGCCATTTCAAATTAGATACACAATTTTTTTTAAAACTTAACATACTTTTATAATTTCAACCTAATGGAGTACTTTTATTAATTCAAAACAAACATCAAAGTATCATTTCTAAATGAAAAATCCTCTCAGGGTCGATTGCTCCCATAGCTACCAAAATGAAAATTTGCACATGGGTTATGGAGGAACTAAGAAACTATCCTAAAATACACAAGTAATTTCTTTCAAAACACTTCAAACATACTAATGACATCAAAACATCTACTAAGAATTTCAAACTCCTTGGCTGAATTTCAATCCTCCCAAATAACAAAAATTCGAACCATGAAATAGGTAGAATTCAAACTAACCATCCAAATTATACATAAATTTCCAAGAGTGGCATTGTACATACCTTATTCTAGCAATCTCCTTAGCCGAAATTTTAACAAGAATTTTCTTCTTCCTCTCTTCTAGCTACGGCAATGGAGGAACAAAGATGAACCAAATTTTGGTTTCTCCTCCCACTCACCCATTGTTTTATTACCCTTTATTCATTTATTCATTCTTTAATTCATTTAGTTGAAAATAATGTTAATGGAAAATACATATAATATATTAATCAACAACATGGCTGGTCACTATAAAAAAATGGATAATTTGACATGCAAGTCCACTTTTTTTTATAACATGCATTAGTAGACCATTTTAAATTAACCTATCACATTTCAAAAGTGTCTTACATAAATCCTATTTACTAAATTTCACATACATTTGAAAAAATCAAAGTACAAAACTTTCACACATGCATTTACACATATAATAAGCATAAAATATAACGGTTAATTATTTAATGACTCGGTTTTGTGGTTCCAAAACCACTTTCCGACTAGGGTCAAATTAGGGCTATCAGAACTCTCCCTTCCAAAGAAATTTTCGTCCCCGAAAATTCTTACTGGTGAATAAGTTAGGATAATGTTCTTTCATTGAGTCTTCTGGCTCCCAAGTCGCTTCTTCAACCCCGAAGATTTTACTTTCACTGAGCTCGATCCAAAACAACGGTGTACGGCATTTACGACCGTACAAAGCCTCGTAAGGTGCCATCTTAATGCTTGATTGAAAACTATTGTTGTAAGCGAATTCAATCAAAGGCAAATACCGTTCCCAAGAACCACTAAACTCAAGGATGCAACATCTCAACATATCCTTGAGTATCTGAGTTATCCGCTCGGATTGACCATCGGTCTGGGGATGAAAAGCAGTGCTAAAATGCAACTTGGTACCCAATGCTTCTTGTAATTTCTTCCAAAATCGCGATGTGAATCTCGGATCTCTATCCGACACAATAGAAATAGGTACCCCGTGTAATCTGACAATCTAAGAGACATACAACTCGGCTAACTTATCAAGTGAGAAATCCGTTTGTACAGGAATGAAATGAGCTGATTTAGTCAATCTATCCACAACAACCCATATCGCATCTTTCTTGCTTGGTGACAAAGGTAACCCAGACACAAAATCCATCGTAACTCGATCCCATTTCCACTCAGGTATCATGACCGGTTGAAGTAACCTTGAAGGTAATTGATGTTCTGATTTCACTTGTTGACAAATTATACACTTCGATACAAAGTCAGATATATCATGTTTCATACCACGCCACCAATACTGACGTTTTAGATCATTGTACATTTTCGTGCTACCAGGATGGACCGACATTCGGCTATTATGAGCCTCACTCAAAATTATTGAAATAAGTTCTGAATTTCTCGGAACACACAATCGAATTTTGAACCTCAAACAATCATTGTCATCAATTTGAAATTCTGAATCCACATTCGAAATATATTCAACTCGTTTAGCAATCAATTCATCATCGACTTTCTGAGTTTCACATATTTGATGAATCAATAACGGTTTGGCTTTTAATTCTACTACTAACACATTATCGGATGAAACGAACAAGTGGACATTCATCGCTCGCAAAGCAAAAAGTGACTTGTGACTTAAAGCATCGGTAACCACATTAGCCTTTCTCGGGTGATAGTCAATGACAAGCTCATAATCTTTCAACAATTCAAGCCAACGTCTTTGTCTCAGATTCAAATCTCTTAGAGTCATCAAATATTTGAGGCTTTTGTGATCTGAATATACATGACACCTCTCTCCAAACAAGTAGTGTCGCCATATTTTCAAAGCAAATACAATGGCAGCTAATTCGAGATCATGGGTCGGATAGTTTTTCTCATGTGTCTTCAATTGCCTCGAAGTGTAAGCTACAACTCGACCTTCTTGCATCAATACACAACCAAGCCCATTTAAGGATGCATCATTATAAATAACAAACTCTTTACCGGATTCAGGCTGCACTAACACTGGAGCTTAGTCAAATAGGTTTTCAGTTGGTCGAAACTTTTTTGGCACTTTTCTGACTATTCGAACTTAACATCTTTCTGAAGTAGCTTCGTCATTGGTGTAGCTATCATCAAGAAACCCTTTACAAACTGTCTGTAGTAACCAGCAAGTCCCAAAAATCTCCGAACTTCAGTAACATTTTTAAGAGGCTTCCAATCAAGTATGGCTGATATTTTACTCGGATCAACACGAATACCCGATACGGATACCACATGCCCCAAAAACCTAACTTCTGTCAACCAAAACTTACATTTACTGAACTTAGCATATAACTGCTTGTCCCGTAAAATCTGTAACACTAATCTCAGGTTCTCGGCATGTTCGGTTTCATCTTGCGAATATATCAAAATGTTGTCTATAAACACAACTACAAACCGGTCCAAATACTGTCTGAAGATCCGATTCATCAAGTCCATAAATACTGCAGGGGCATTAGTGAGCCCAAATGGCATCACTAAGAACTCGTAGTGACCGTATCTCGTTCTGAAAGCAGTTTTAGGCACATCTGAGTCTCAAACTCGCAACTGATAATAACTCGATCTCAAATCTATCTTTGAAAACACTGAGGCTCCCTTCAGCTGATGAAACAAATCATCAATACGCGGTAACGGATATTTGTTCTTTATTGTCACTTTGTTTAATTGACGATAGTCAATGCACATTCTCATGGTTCCGTCTTTCTTTTTCACAAACAATACTGGTGCACCCCAAGGTGAGAAACTCGGTCGAGCGAAACCTCTATCCGTCAACTCTTGCAACTAAGCTTTCAATTCCTTCAATTCGGTTGGTGCCATACGATACGGAGCTATCGAAATTGGTGTAGTCCCAGGTACAAGTTCAATGCCGAACTCTACCTCTTGAACAGGTGGTAATCCTGGTAACTCCTCAGGAAAAACATCCGAATACTCACAAACCACTGGCACCGATTCAAGTTTCTTTTCTGACTCTTTACTATCAAGTATGTACACAAGATATGCTTCACACCCCCTTTTTACATATTTCCGAGCCAACATCGAGAATATTACTGCGGGTAACCCATTCAAGCCAGTAGACTCAACTCGTATTATCTCATCATTTGCACATCTCAAATCAATAGTCTTTCTTTTGCAATTCACAACTACATCATATACAGTCAACCAATCCATACCGAGAATAACATAAAATTCATCAAACAGTAAAAGCATCAAATCTGCCGAAAAACAGGAACCTCAGATTATTAGGGGACATTTCCTGCACACTTTGTTGACCAGCACATATCAACCCAAGGGATTCGACACTCGAATCAAGAGCTCAGTAGACACAACAGGTAGAGTCTTACTGGATGCTAAAGTCTCACATACATATGAATAAGTAGAACCAGGGTCAATCAATGCAATCACAATAGTATCAAAGAGAGTGAAAGTACCGGTAATAACATCAGGCGAAGAAGCATCCTCGCGTGCCCGTATGGCATAAGCTCTAGCAGGATCACGAGCCTCAGATCTGGTCGTAGTATCTCCAGACCCTCTCTGGCTGCCACTAGCATTCCCTGTATTCCTAGATGGTCTACCTCGAGCTGTAGCAGTACCCGGTTTCTCACTTTGATTTACATTTTGCTCTGACAATTTCGGACAGTCTTTGATGAAGTGGTCGGGTGATCCACATCTATAACAGGAGTGACCATGAAATCTACAACTCCCCGAATGCCATTTCCCACAAAACTTGCACTTGATCCTATCCCGACGATCATTTCCAACACTGGCAACTGAAGTGGCTCGCATACTCATAGGAGGTCGATCACGGTCTCGTCTGGAAAAACTCGAAGTGTTCTTAGATTGGCCCGAATCATCTCGAAATTTCTTCGATGATTGCTGAAAAGGCTTTCCCGAAGATCTTTTACGAAACTCTCTAGCTCCAACATCAGCTTTCCTTTTTTCTTTACTAAGCTCCTCGGCTTTGCAAGCTCGCTCAACAAGTACCACGAACTCTCTGATTTCAAGAATACCAACAAACATTTTAATATCTTCATTTAACCAGTCTTCAAAGTGTTTACACATAATAGCCTCAGACGACACATATTCCTGAGCATATCTGCTAAGTTTGACGAACTTCCGTTCATAATTAGTAACTGACATGGAACCTTGTTTAAGTTCAAGAAATTCTTTCCGTTTTTGATTGATGAACCTCTGACTGGTATACTTTTTTCGAAATTCAGTTTGGAAGAACTCCCACGTCACCCGCTCTCTGGGTACAACAGAAACCAATGTATTCCACCAATAATAGGCAGAATCACGTAGCAAAGATATAACACATTTCAAGCATTCATCGGGTGTGCAAGATAGTTCATCAAGTACTTGAATAGTGTTGCCCAACCAAAATTCAGCTTGCTCGGCATCATCACTGTCTGTAGCTTTAAATTCAGTAGCCCCGTGCTTTCGAATTCTGTCAACCGAGGGCTTATTCAACCTCATCTGATCAATTACCAGAGGTATAGTGGGTGCAGGGGGCGTATTTGTCAGAAGTGGGGGTTGTGGAGCAGCCGCATTAGTTCGAATGTATTGGTTAAACCAATCATTCATCACATTATAAAAGGCTTGTCTAGCCTCGTCATTTTGATTGCTCGTAATAGGTTAAGAGTCCATCGGCATTGTCCCTTGTGCGGGAGCACGCGCTACACTCTCTACATCATCAGCTACCGCTCGATCGGGATCGAGATCCGTTACTATACGAAAACACATTTTTAACTGTCAAAAATCAACACACTATCGTATTAACACTATATGACATGTATAGTTAGACTCATATACGCAACGTTAGTCCTATAATCGACTAAACCATAGCTCTGATACCAATAAAATGTAATGCCCCTAGTCTGAATCCGATCGCCGGATTTAGGCTAAGAGGTATTATCGAACTAAACATTTAATTATCTCATTCACATTGACTATAAACATAAACAAAGATCGAGCTGAAATACATACTGATATTTAAGTTATACGCCATTTTCATATGGCCAAAATATTTACAATTTCCAAACATCGTTATCATTAGCCTAACCTATACATGCCATATCGAGTCCAAAATATAACTGTACCAAAAAGATCAATAGTGTGATGAACTGCTGACGATCCCCGAGTCGGTGGCCAAGATCAACAATCTATAAAACAGAGAAATAAAGAATAGAGTAAGCTTTCAAAGCTTAGCAAGTTTTAAGCATTGCAAACAATTAAGACTTATCGAACATCGAAACATTTATTTAAACAAACCTAATCTCAATTCAAATTTGCTTCATGGCTGAATACACATAAACATAAACATAGATTCTCAGCACATATTTTTCTTTTACTTAAAGTTCATATGATGCATTTAAATCAAATAATCTCATATATTAACAACATTTGACAGAATAGGTCATTGTTTTACTCGTAGATATAACAATCATTCACACTTAAGTATCATTCTTTAATACTAATAATTCACAAAATCATTGATTGAATGTGCATGTGTCATAAAGTAATTTTAACATATAATTCATATACAAATATACTATGACCGATTAAATCATTCTCATATTCGCAAATATAACCATCAATCACATTTATATATATATTCTTCTTTGATGCTAATGATTCACTTCGAAATCAATTCACCGATGTGTAAATAATATGTACCTGAACATCTTAAATGTATAGTACCTACTCAACAATGGTTTACTGCGAACATTCAATATCGTAATCTTACTTAATTTACTGGAATTAAGCCTGTCAGGTCTTAGAACTTGAAACTAATTACCAGCACAAGGCTGCGGGAATTTAAACCCGGTATAATACCAGCTCGAAGCCTACGGGACTTTAGCTCGGACATATTTCCAACACGTACCCTGTGGACCTTAAGTCTGGTTATAATTCCAGCACATAGCCTGCGGACCTTAAGTCCGGATATAATTCCAGCACATAGCCTGCAGACCTTAAGTCCGGATATAATTCCAGCACATAGCCTACGGACCTTAAGTCCGGATATAATTCATCACTGAGTGTCATGCATACTTATTGGCAAGAGAATTCAATTCACATAACATCTCATAATCATAGTTCATTTATTCCATTCAAATAATAACGTAACATAGGCACCATTCATATAACCTTTGGTTCAATA
Source organism: Gossypium hirsutum (assembly GCF_007990345.1). Classification (NCBI taxonomy): domain Eukaryota; kingdom Viridiplantae; phylum Streptophyta; class Magnoliopsida; order Malvales; family Malvaceae; genus Gossypium; species Gossypium hirsutum. The sequence continues at coordinate 73,843,965 of NC_053431.1, read as the reverse complement.
ACATACATGAGAATATATGTCCGTTTTACTTTCCAAACTTATCTTCTAATGTCTATTCGGCTTTAAGCCTTAAACATAAGTTTTTTGACACACAACTATATTCGAATAGCCTCAATAGATCTCAGTACAGTTATCATACATATATCAAGATATTATCAATTACGTACTAAATATGACTATTCAAAACTTACCTCGGATATACTTGAACGGTTGCGGAACGGCTACTCTATTACTTTCTCTTTTCCCTTATTTGATTTTGATCCTCTTTGCTCTTGAGCTTAATTAAAACAAATAGATTTGTTTAATAACTTACTGAACTTTATTTCTTAATAGTCACATTTGACAATCATATATAACTTCAATATGTATTATATTTTATAAAATATGCCATGACTCGATTTCATGCTTATATAATCTATATCTAATTCGCATACCAAGCAAAGATTCACATAACTTATCATGCTTCCTTATACATGAATTTAACCATATTCCCGAATGTCTCTATAAGCACAAGGTACATACATAAGGCAAATATATATACTTATATATGGCTATCACAATTTAATCATTTACTCATATTTATGCACAACCGCGTATACACATGCATATATATAATGCATGCTTTAATATCATATACTTTTATTATTTCAAATTACACTATGGCTCCAAGACATATAGCTAACTCCGAATGTCAACTTATTAAACATTTACCACATTACCAATTGCCATTTATCATCAATGCCGCACACACAAATACATACATACTTATATGCATAAAATCCGTTTATGTTTAATCTATAACCCATTCGGCCTAACTACTCAAACTTAGCCTTCATATTTAATTCCATTTTATGACCGAATGTAACAAATTCATATAGGTTTCACCTATGCCAAACAATGACCGAACCATTTAATCATGCTTATGGCCGATTATCATATTAACACAAGACACACAAACATCAATATCCAAGTATGCTAATATATCACACCATCAACTAAATCATACATATAGAAACATAAAATTCATTTGACCTATTATACTTTCATGTGCACATTTTTAACCATATAGCCAACACCTTAATAAACAATTTAAATACATATCACCTACCAATTCACATCTCTAAAATCCCCAATACAATCATTTTTTTTCTTTTATCATAGCCGAATGTCACAAAACAAGGCATCCAAAATCTCAAATCACTTTATATAATCCATTGGGCCATTTCAAATTGGATACACAAAATTTTATTTTATTTTAAAATAACATACTTTTATAATTTCAACCGAATGGAATACTTTTATGAATTCAAAACAAAACATCAAAGTATCATTTATAAATGAAAAATCCTCTTAGGGTCGATTGCTCCCATAGCTACCAAAATGAAAATTTGCACATGGGTTATGGAGGAACTAAGAAACTATCCTAAAATACACAAGTAATTTCTTTCAAAATATTTCAAACATACTAATGACATCAAAACGTCTACTAAGAATTTCAAACTCCTTGGCCGAATTTCAATCCTCCCAAATAACAAAAATTCGAACCATGAAATAGGTAGAATTCAAACTAATCATCCAAATTATGCATAAATTTCCAAGAATGGCATTGTACATACCTTATTCTAGCAATCTCCTCAGCCGAAATTTTAACAAGAATTTTCTTCGTCCTCTCTTCTAGCTACGGCAATGGAGGAACAAAGATGAACCAAATTTTGGTTTCTCCTCCCACTAACCCATTATTTTATTACCCTTTATTCATTCTTTAATTCATTTAGTTGAAAATAATGTTAATGGAAAATACATATAATATATTAATCAACAACATGGCCGGCCACTATAAAAAAATGGATAATTTGACATGCAAGTCCATTTTTTTATAACATGCATTAGTAGACCATTTTAAATTAACCTATCACATTTCAAAAGTGTCTCACATAAATCCTATTTACTAAATTTCACATACATTTGACAAAATCAAAGCACGAAACTTTCACACATACTTTTACACATATAATAAGCATAAAATATAACAGTTAATTATTTAATGACTAGGTTTTGTGGTTCCGAAACCACTTTCCGACTAGGGTCAAATTAGGGCTGTCACATAAAAATATAATTAATATAACAAAGCCAAATATCATATACGCATGTCATAATTTAATCCATATAGGAGCACTAAAATTTCTATCATGCATACGCCTTTCTCTTTACCTATTAACTTCATAATTTATATTAACTCAACTATATTTCTAATGAGCCATATGGCCGGATATACATATTATCATGACAAATGTTATGTATTATGATTGCGCCCTTGATATAAACTCATTATAAAACCAAGCATTTATATATATAACCTAATCATCAAATATACATGTATGGTGCGCATTTACCGAAAAGCCAAAGCCACACTTAACATTAAAGTATCAAATACATACTAAACAACTGACTAGTTTATTAATGAAACACATGCATCATCTATCACTTAATAATTGAACTAACCACTAAAACATAATCACCCACTATCTAAACTATATTGCATCTTATTTTCCATCACAACTAATAAACATACCAAACACATAATATGCCATTACTCTTCATAACCGAATCTTGCTACTTAAAATTTCCTACGAAAATAAGGCTTCCATTATCCTTTTATCAACAATCAAGCTCATTAATATATTTCAATCAAGACATAACAAATTAAGATTAAACATAGTAATCAATTTCATATATATATAATTCATATTAGTTTGAAACACCACCAAGATAATCAAACATATTTATGATCGATTTCTTCATGCTTCATCCAAAATCATTAGCCAACTTCTATGAATGATCACATAACACAAATGGTATTCATTCATGGCACATAGCATAACAACCAGATGGACTTAAACCACAAATATGCTGAAATTGAAATCTAGCATAGAAATTAAGCCATTTTTGCTTGGCTTTATACATAACCAAAGTTCATTATTTCAAAAGAAATACAGCCTATATATGCCATAGTTCCAAAATGCAACTTATAAAATACAAAAAACGGTCGATAGTGTGATGGACTTTGCTGACGATCCCCGAGCTTGTAACTTGAAATCCAAAATCTATAAAACAAAAACAAATATATATACAATAACCTAATATAGCTTAGTAAGCCATAAGCAAATAAACAATCTAGTAATATATCCAATTTATTATCAACTAACCGAATCATACTAGTATAAATATGCTTAGTCTCAAACTACCAATTTCATAAACGTTATTTATATTTTTATACAAAATTCCCACCTTGGTCGAATGCTCATACAATCGATATAAGTGATTCACAATTCTCTTACAAGGTCAATATATCATTATATAACCAAATATACTTATACTGATAAACACAAACTCAAGCATCATAACATATTATCATGTACACAATGCTTAATTGGCCGAATACACATGGTTTGATCTATACACATATCACATATCATTTTGAAGGCAATCTTAATATATCTATCAAGATCGAACACACTTTTGTAATTACACACATTCTATATTACCTCATAAGTCATTTGTAACAAACATTAAGTACTTACTTACCTTATCACGAGTGTTAATAACCTATTCCATACCTGGTCATTTAGCTTATTCAACATGCACGTACACATCTTATCGTTGCCCGATAAACCATTCGGAATTAGATAGGACACTCGGATAAACACACAAGTCATACAATGCCAACGTCCCAGACATGGTTCGTATACATATATCGGAATCCTATGTCATGACATATGTATCCTAACTATTCCTAAGGTTCATACGGGGCTTTTGGACGTCGTAACTCAGTTGAAACCAATTCAAAGATATAGTAGCCAAGCTTAATCATATTCGGCCATAGCTTATATATGTTCATACATTTCGTACCAACATATAATATTAACATTTAACTACAATTAAGCTCATTCAAACATATTTTCATTCAATTTAATCCAAAAACACATAAATGGGCAAATTACCATTTTACCCCTGACATTTATAATTTTTACATTTTAGTCCCTATTGCACAAAACACAAAATATACAAAATTTCCCTATACTCATGTTGGGCTGAATTTTACCCATTACTATACAAGTCCATATATTTCATTTATTTCACATTTTAGTCCCTCTAATTATATTTTTGCAATTGAGTCCTAATTACTCAAAATCATCAAAAATTACAATACAAAATATGTTAATCTAAAACATATCTTTCATATTTCATCATCAAACAACAAAAATGACAAGCTATCAACAATGGAAGAACTCAAAATATTCATCAAAATCAAAAATTAAAGCATGGGTCTTGAAGATTACTAAGCAACGATCACAAAAACGTAGAAATTATCAAAAACCAAACAAAATCGAACCTTGATTGATCTTGAATATAGGCCGAACCCTAGCTTATTTTCTTTCTTTTCCTTTTGTTTATATTCGGCAAGAACAATGAAGAAATAAAGTATATGTTCTCTTTATGTTTTATTATGTATATTATAACTTAAGTTTAATTTACCTATTTAACCTTAATGATTTAATGTAAAAACATTATAATATAAGCCTTATACCATCCAACTATATTAAAAATGGCATAATTACAATTATAAGGCTTCGATTTAGAAAGCCACTAACAAGTTAGCCCCTTTTAGAAGTAACGACTGAATTTTCATTTTACGAGATTAAGTCGTTTTGTTTAATCGGACACTCAAACGACAAAATTAAATCATGAAGATTTCACAGATATAAATTCACCCAAAATAAACACAGAAAAATAATTTTAAAATAATTTTCTGACTCGAATTCGTGGTCCTGAAACCACCGTTCCAATTAGGGTCTAAATCAGGCTGTTACAACTCTCCTCCCTTAGGGATTTTCATCCCCGAATATCTTACCGGTGAGTAGGTTCAGATAGCGTTCCCTCATTGTATCTTCTGGTTCCCACGTTGCTTCCTCAACACCGTTTTTATGCCACGATACTTTAACTAACGAAATCTTCTTATTTCATAACTCTTTAATCTCGTGAGCTAGGATACAAATCGATTCTTCCTCGTACGTCATGTCGGGTTTTATCTCAATCTCAGATGGACTAATCACATGTGAAAGGTCAGATCGATATCTACAAAGCATCGAAACATGGAATACATTGTGGATCTTTTCTAACTCAGGTGGCAACAATAGTCTGTAGGCAACCAACCCGACACATTCTATAACCTCATACGACCCAATAAACCTCGGACTCAATTTGCCTTTACGACCGAATCTGAGTATTTTCTTCCACGGTGAAACTTTCAAGAAAACTTTATCTCTAATCTAAAACTCTATATCTTTACGTTTCAAGTCCGTATAAGATTTCTGACGATCTGGCGTTGCTTTCAGACTTTCACGGATCACTTTCACTTTCTGTTCAGTTTCTCTGATCAAGTCAACCCCGTGTATCTTATTTTCACTGAGCTCAGTCCAGTACAATGGCGTATGACATTTACGACCATAAAAAGCCTCATAAGGTGCCATTTTGATACTCGATTGAAAGCTATTATTATACGCAAATTCAATCAGAGGTACTTATCATTCCCACGTACCATCGAACTCGAGAATGCAACATCTCAACATATCCTCAAGTATCTGAATGATTCGCTCAGACTGGCCATCTGTTTGTGGATGGAAAGCAGTACTAAAATGTAATTTCGTACCTATGCATCTTGTAGTTTCTTCCAAAACCGTGATGTAAACCTTGGATCTCTATCCAAAATGATAGATATAGGCTGTAACACCCCTTACCCGTATCCAACGTCGGAACAGGGTTCGAGGCATTACTGGACTTACATCAAAACATTTATACAAAACCAGGCCATAAAATTTCATCCAAATTAAAACTTTTCATACACATGCATAACATCCTTTATACGGGCCTACGAGGCCCAAAACATATATCGGGGGTGGTTCGAGACTAAACCGAGAACTTTGGAAACTTTTGGAAAACTTAGAAAATTTCATCATGAAACAGGGTCACACGCCCGTGTCCTCAGCCCATGTAACTCTCTATTTATGACGTCATCACAAAAATAAGGGCACACAGCCAAGGCACACACCCGTGCCTCCAGGCTATGTCCCTCACACAGTTGAGACACATGGCTATGTCACAGTCCGTGTGGCCAATTCGAAACTAAAGTACATGATGCAGGGGACATACGGCCTGTGTGGACAATTTTTAGGCTATTTTCCTAGCCAATTGCCACCCTCAATAACAAGCTCACATGCTTACTTTTATTGACCATTAACATGGCACATTTGAACATTCAATCATCCACAAACAATACAAGATCAAGGTAACCTCATATCATATTTTACATACTTAAAACATCATGCTTTGTCAAGCTCAAATTTACTAATTCTCATGCATCAAAGTTTATAAGATTACTCCCATATCACACATTTAAGCCTTAGTTATCAACACATCATCTCATCTCAATTAAACCATCAAGCATTCACAACCAACAATATAACTCATTACATACACACAATCACAAGCCTCATCTCCATGACATAGGCACATGCATAATCATATAATCAACATAAGCCACTATTCATGGCTATACACAAATTGAACTATAACCATTATAGGCCAACATATTTGGCCACATTAGTAATGACATAATTTCAAAAGATAAAGCCCCTATACATGCCATAGACTTAAGTATTTGAATACTTATACCCAAAATGGTAGCTTGATAGTATGATTGAATCTCCGGCGATCTCCAACCCGAGCTAGCTAAATAAACCTATAAGAGATGAAAAGGAATGGGAGTAAGCTATAAAGCTTAGTAAGTTCATATGAAAATAATAAGCAAATTATTAACTTGCTTCTCAAGGTAATACAATCATATTTGCATTTTTACTTATGTTCAGGTCAAGCTGTTTTCTCGAGTCACAGTCACTAATTTATATATATCTGGAGCTACGGAGCTTCAAATTAAGTTCTGCTAATTTTCCTTGAAACTAGACTCATATATATTCTTACCATACAATTTTTAGAATTTTAGTTTAGCAAATAAGTATAGTTTATTCTTCAAAATCACCCTTATTTTGCTGCCCGACAGCTTCGACCTTTCTTCACTAAAAATTAATTATCTCATAGTACAGGACTCAGATGATGTTCCCATCTATTTTTATTAAAAATAGACTCATTAAAAAATATAGGAATATAAATTATAACCCATAAATATTTTTTTACAATTTTTAATGATTTTCTAAAATTAGAGCAGGGGATTTTGAAATCGTTATGACTCTATCTCACACAACTTCCTCATATCGTTTTCTTACACCGTTTCCTTTATAATAAACTAGAATCAATAAGATTCAATTCCATATTTTATTCAATATTTAACTCACTTTCTACTATATTTGGTATATTTTCAAAGTCGGACTGCTATTACTGTCCAAAACTGTTTTAGTAAGAAAATGATAATAACTAAATTTACCGCACCTTCGTTTTTCAATTAGAAATTCGTACATTTATAAACATATATCACTATTCACCAAATTAACACAACATCGTTTCACAATGCTCATGGACTTTCCATTCATGGATTTCATATTAAGTTGAGTTTCTATACATACCTGTACCGATCCTTACCATTTCATACATATACATAATGCCGTTGCATCTTCGATGTCTCACACATATGTACCATGCTCAATACCTCGCACGCTAAGTGCTATTCTGGATGTTTCACACACTAAGTGTCGTCCTCGATACTTTGCACACTAAGTTCCATTTATATATATATAGCCGAAGCTGTCTCAAATTGCACACCAAGTGCCACTTTTAGCCGAAGCTATTTTGAACCGCACACTAAGTGCCATTTTAGCCGATAAGTCGTTAATCATAACAATAATCATGAGTAGACAATTTATACAATATCAAGCATTAAAATCATAAATTTAATAATGTTTAATACATACGAACTTATCTCGATCGTCAAACCGTTAAAATGGATCGACTAGTCCGAAACTCTGTTTTTCCCTCGATATAGACTTGTATGAGGCTTAACTTGATCTAATCAATAAAATTCAGCTATTTCAATTCATATTCTATTCATTTTATTACTATTTTACCCCTACACTTTTGACCTGTTTACAAATTAGTTCCTAAGCTCGTAAAATGCAAATTTAGTCAATTTCATCATAGCCCAAGCTATCCAAATTTCATACATGCACACTTTTACCAAACAATTAATTATATTTCACAATTTAGTCTAAAATTGACATTTTTGCTAAAATTCACTTAACAAAAATCAATAATCTACCATCAAAAATTTATTTTCTATCATTAAACATCAAGAGACTCAAATATTCAACAATGGCATCATCGAAATACTTTAACAATTTTGAAATCGAGGTACGGGCTAGCTAGAACACAAAACAACGATCTCAAAACGTAAAATTTATTAAAAACCGAGATGAAATGGACTTACGTGCATGAACAACCATGGCCGAACCTTCAAAGCTTTGAGAATATTATTTTCTTTCTCACGTTCGACTATTGATGAAGATGATAGCATGTAATTTGGCTTTTGTTTTATTTTATTTTATTATAATTACCAAATGCCATATTTAACCTTAATATACATTAATAATTTCCATTATACCAAGCCATGGAATTCCACTATCAACAATTATGGAATAATTATCACTTAAGGACTCCCACTATTTAATTCCATAGCCATTTCATATCTTTAACTTATAGAACACAACTTTTACGTTTTGCGTGATTTAGTCCTTTTTGCTTAATTAACTATCAAAACTATAAATTTTTCAACGAAACTTTAATACCGCCTTATTTGCCACTCCGTAAATATTTACAAAAATATTTACGACTCGGTTTATAGAAATGAGGTCTGGATACCTCATTTTCTAAACCCACTTGACCTTAGGGTCATACTACTTGAACTTAATAAATCACTTATAAAACAAAAATCACAATATCAAAAACCTTTTTTAAACTCACAATTAACTCGTAAATATTAAATATAATATTTACAAACCTACTCGTCGGATTTGGTGGCCCCAAAACCACTGTTCGGATTAACCCAAAAATTGGGTTGTTACATAGGCACACCATGTAATCTCACAATCTGAGAAACATACAATTCAACCAGTTTATTCAGGGAGTAGTCTGTACGTATCGGAACAAAATCAGCTGATTTAGTCAATCTATCAACAACAACCCAGATTGTATCTTTCTTGCTCAGTGTCAACAGTAAACTAGATACAAAATCTATCGTGACTCTGTCCCACTTCCACTCAGGTATCATAATTGGCTGAAGTAATCCGAAAGGCACCTGATGTTCAGCTTTTACTTATTGACAGACTAAACATCTTGCAACAAAGTCAGAAATATCTCATTTCATACCATGCCACCAATAAAGCTGTTTTAGATCATTATTCATCTTTGTACTACCTGGATGAACAGATAACCGACTATTGTGAGCTTCATTCAAAATCATCCGAATCAATTCTGAATTCCTTAGAACGCATATTCAGTCTCTGCATCTCAAATAGTTGTAACACCCCCACGCCCGAGACCATCACCGGAGTCGAGCTTGAGGGGCTACCGAACATAATTTATCAAATTAAGAACTTCAAATCATTTGTTTCTACATTCATAGCTTTCCAGCTACCCGCGTCACAGTTACAAGAAAAATCATATCTCGAGTTAAAAAACTCAAAATCAAGATCTGTAAATTTTTCCTGAATATAGACTCATATATATATTTACTAATTTGTTTCTAGAATTTTTGGTTGGGCCAATTAGTACAGTTTACTAATTAAAGTCTCCCCTGTTTCAGGATTTGACTGCTCTGACCTCTGTGTATTACGAATCAGATATCTCTCTATACAAAATTTCAATGACTATTAGGTTTGTTTCTCTTAAAACTAGACTCAATAAGGAATCTATAAATATAAATAAAAACTTATAATTATTTTTTTAAAATTTATTATGAATTTTTAAAGTCAGAACAGCGGATCCATAAATCACTCTGGCCCTGTTCCACAAAAGTTTAAATATCTCATAAAATATAATTGATATGCCTGTTTTGTTCAATCCACATGAAAATAGACTCATTAAGATTCAATTTCATAGCTTACTCATCATTTAGTTCCACTTATACTATTTTTAGTGATTTTTTAAATTCATGTCATTGCTGCAGCAATATTCTGTTTTAAGGCAAGTTTCATCTTTCCATGAATTTTTATGAACTAGATAACCTATTAAACTTCCATGATATCAAGCATGATCTAAATTAGCCATCACCATGACTTATCAATATCAAACATTTTCTCAACCAAACATGGCCATATCATAAAATTATTTACACAAAATAGGTATATTGCTATACATGCCATACTTAAGTAGTTGTACAAGCCATTTACCAAGATAAAAGTCCTTTGGATAGTGTGATCGAACTTTCGACCTGTCCCGATTCCTGAGCCGACTTGTTCAAAACTATAGTGAATGAAAAGGAAGGAGTAAGCATAAATGCTTAGTAAGTTCATATGCAAATAACAAGTAACATAACAATACAATCATACCAAACAACCTTAACATGGTATCACCAAAACATTTATCACATTTCTAAATATCATTCATCATCTTACGATCTTATCGTTGTTGTATCTATTTCCAACTCGAGGGTTAAGAACATACCTGTCCAAAGTGTCCATTTCACAACACTTACCCAAAACGTCACTTATATCTTAAGTGCTCTTCCATTAAACTAGAAATTTCACCCGTTGAACACATCGGAATATAACTCGGATACATGGATAATTTGCACATAAGTGCCACATATGTAATCAAGAAATCATGTAACCCGCCCCTAAGTGAACTCAGACTCAACTCAACGAGCTCGGGTGTTCGCATCCATAAATGAACTCGGACTCAACTCAACGAGTTCGGATGCCTAGTTACATCTCACGAACTCGGACTCAACTCAACGAGTTCAGACATTTGCATCCATAAGTGAACTCGGACTCAACTTAACGAGTTCGGATGCTCAACCATCCTAGTGACATGTCACTTGTATCCTAATCTATTCCTAAGGTTCAAACGGGCTTTTTCCCTCGATCTCACATTTGCCGTCTTCCATGGAATATCGGAACCGATACTCGGTAGCAATTCATATTTATCAAGTAATAAACATAATTTGCATATTAATCAACATTAACCACAAAGCATAATATTTCACGATTAAAAAACAGTATATCATATAATTAACATCAATAACTTAAAAATAACAATTATGCTACATTATTTACACATGAACTTACCTTGGTACCAAAATATAAAGATTTTGCAATTTAGTCCACAATCTTTTCTTTTCCTCGATCGCGACTTGAATCTCGTTTCTCTTGATCTATAATACCAAATTAATCTTATTTAATCATACACTCATCAAAACAGCATTTAATACGAACTTTGGAAAATTACACTTTTGCCCCTAATTTTTTGCATAATTACACTTTTGCCCCTAGGCTCGGGAATTAAACCTTATTCCTTATTCTTATGTTTTATAACATGCTGATCACTTTTCCCTGCTATGGCAACATCAAATTCTCACTCTAGCATATACTTGTGACTATTAGGTATTTTTGCCGATTAAGCTCTTTTACTCGTTTTCACTCAAAACTGAGTAGCACAAGTTGTCTAACATAATTTAAAACCCCATATTCTATCATAAAACATCAAAATACACAAATTTCACCTATGGGTATTTTTCCAAATATAAACCCTAGGTTGAATTATTGCTAGCATAAGCTTAATCGAGCTTTCGGGATTCCAAAAACGTAAAGAACATTAAAAACGGGGCTTAGAATCACTTACTATGGAGCTTGAAAGTTGAAGAAACCCTAGATATGGAGAGAGGGAGAATTCGGCAGCAACTAAGGAGGATGATGACCAATTTTGTGTTATTTTTACCATTTTATTTCATTTAATATCCAAATGACCAAAATGCCCCTCCTTACTAAACTTTCAAAAATTCCTTCCATGTCCTAATTTTGTCCATGAACTTAAAATTGGTCAAATTGCTATTTAAGACCTCCTAATTAATATTTCAATGTAATTTCATACTAAAACTTCTAGAATGCAAATTTTGCAACTTATTCGATTTAGTCCCTACTTTCAATTTAAACACTTTAGACATAGAATTTCATCACAAAATTTTCACACAATCATGCAATCATATCATAATCATCAAAATAATTATAAAATAATTATTTTTATCTCGGATTTGTGGTCACAAAACCACTATTCTAATTAAGCCCTAATTCGTGATATTACAACAGTCATCAGCATCAACTCTAAATTCTGAATCTGTATCCTTCTCACACTGAGCTCGTTTTGCGATCAACTGATTATCAACCTTCTGGGCATCACAAATTTGTTGAATAACTAATGGTATTGCTTTCAATTCAGCTGTTATCGAACCATCATCAGACATGACCATATACGCATTCATTGCATGCAAAGCAAACAGTGATTTTCGTCTTAAAGCATCAGCAACAACATTAACCTTTCCCGGGTGATAATCAATTACAAGCTCATAGTCTTTTAGCAATTCTAACCATCGGCGTTGTCTTAAATTTAGATCTTTCTGAGTCATCAAGTATTTCAGGCTTTTGTGATCAAAATAAACATGACATTTCTCACCAAACAAATTGTGGCGCCATATCTTTAATGCAAACACAATAGCTGCCAATTCTAAGTCGTGTGTCGGATAGTTTCTTTCATGTGGCTTTAACTGTCTCGAGGCATAAGCTATCACTCTGCCTTCCGGCATAAAAACATAGCCCAAACCATTTAAAGATGCATCACTATAAATAACAAATTCTTTACCTGATTTTTGCTGGACTAGCACTGGAGCTTTAGTCAAAAGGGCTTTCAACTAATCAATACTTTTCTGGCACTTCTCCGACCACTCGAATTTAACATCTTTCTGCAATAGCTTAGTCATCGGAGCTGCAATCATAGAGAAACCTTTCACGAACCATCAATAATAACCAGCAAGTCCTAGAAAACTTCAAACTTCAAAAACATGCTTCGTAGGTTTCCAATCAAGTATAGCTGAAATTTTGCTCGAATCAACTCGAATACCTGATGCTGATACCACATGACCCAGAAAACTGATTTCACTGAACCAAAACTCACATTTACTAAATTTTGCATAGAACTGCTTATCTCGCAAGGTCTGTAACACAAGCCACAAATGCTCAGTATGTTCAGCTTCATCATGAGAGTAGATCAAAATGTCATCTATAAACACAACCACAAACCGATCCAGATACGGTCTGAAGATACGATTCATCAAATCCATAAAAACAACAGGTACATTAGTGAGTCCGAAAGGCATAACTAAAAACTCATAGTGTCCATACCTCGTCTGAAAAGCAGTCTTTGGAACATTGGAGTGTTTAACTCGCAATTGATAGTAGCCTGATCTTAAACTATCTTGGAAAGCACTGTAGCCACTTTCAATTGATCAAACAGATTATCAATCCGTAGCAATGGATACTTCTTCTTTATAGTCACCTTATAAGCTGTCTATAATTGATGAAAATTCTCATAGTTCTGTCTTTCTTTTTCACAAACAAAACCCCATGGAGAGAAACTAGGTCGCGCGAAACCTCTATCTGTCAATTCTTACAACTGAGCTTTCAATTCTTTTAATTCTGTAGGTGCCATTCTGTACGGAGATATGGATATCAGAGTCATCCTAGGCATTAACTCAATACCAAACTCTACTTCCAGCATAGGTGGCAAACCCAATAGTTCTTCAGGAAATACAGCTGGATACTCACATACAACAGGTACTGATTCAATGTTTCTTTTAGCCACTTTACTGTCAAGAACGTAAGCAAAAAAAGCTTCACACCCTTTTCTCACATATTTCTGAGCTAGCATTGAAGAAATTACTGCTGGTAAACCATACAAATCACTAGATTCAATTCGAATAACCTCATCATTCTGACTCCGTAAATCAATGGTCTTTCTCTTGCAGTTCACAACAGCATCATATAATGTCAACTAGTCCATACCCAGAATTATGTCGAACACACCAAATGGTAGTAACATCAAACCAGCCGAAAAGAACAGATCTCGAACCATTAAAAGGACAATTCTTACACACTTTGTCAACCATAACACACCGACCCAAGGGGTTTGACACTCTAATCACAACCTCAATAGACTTAACAGGTAGAGTCTTGCTGAATACTAATGTCTCACACACATAAGAATGAGTAGAACTAGGATCAATCAATGCAATTACATTAGTATCATAAAGAGTGAATGTACCAGTAATAACATCTGGGGATAAAGCCTCCTCTTGTGTGCGATGGCATAGGCTCTAGCAGGTGCACGAGCATCAGATCTGACTGATGTATCTTTATTTACTCTCTAATTGCCGCTCGCATTGCCCGCATTTCTTGGTGGTCTACCCGAGCCGCAGTATTACCTGGTCTTGTGTTCTGCATTGGATTTTCTTCAGCTAACCCTGGGCAATCTCGAATATAATGGTCTGTTGATCCACATTTAAAACAGGCTCGATCATGCAATCTGCAACTTCCGGGATGTCATTTACCATAGTGTTTACACTCGAGTTGATTTGATCTGACATTACCCACACTGGCTACTGAGGTAGCTCTCGAACTCACTGGTGGTCTGTTCTAGTCTCGTCGAGAATAACCCGAAGTGGCTTTTGAACATCTGAAATCATCTAAGAACTTCTTTGGTGCCGACTGGATTGACCTACTGAATGATCTCTTACGCGAGTCTCTAGCTTCAAAATTAGCTTTCTTTTTCTCTTTCCCGAGCTCTTCAGCTTTCCAGGCTCGCTTAACAAGTACCACAAACTCTTTTATCTCAAGTATGCCAACTAACAATTTAATGTCTTCATTCATTCCATCTTCAAATCTTTTACACATTATGGCTTCGGTAGAAACACACTCTCAGGCATACCGACTGAGTCTCACAAATTTTCACTCATACTCTATTACGGTCATCCGACCCTGCTTCAGCTCTAGAAATTCTTTTCGCTTCTAATCAATAAATCTTTGGCTGATATATTTCTTACGGAACTCTGCCTGAAAGAATTTCCAGGTCACTCACTCTCTTGGAACCATTGATACTAATGTATTCCACCAGTGATATGTTGTGTCTTGAAACAAAGATATGGCACACTTCAAGCATTCATCCGGGGTACAGGACAGCTCATCAAACATACGAATAGAATTATCAAGTCAGAACTCAGCCTACTTAGCATCATCATCATCAGTAGCTTTAAACTCTTCAGCCCTGTGTTTTCTGATTTTATCAACAGGTGGCTTATACAATCTCAATGGATCACTTACTTGAGGTACTGCAGGCATCGAAGATGGATCAATCGGGGGTGAACGATGTTGTGCAGTAGGGTTAGTCCGAATATATTGAGTAATCCAGTCATTCATCAATTGATAGAAGGCTTGTTTAGCCTTACTTTCTTGATTACTCGGAATCGGTTAAGAATCAACCGGCACTGTCCCTTGCGTGGGAGCAGGCGCTACACTCTCGGCATCATCAGCTACAGCTCTATCGGAATCCATTTACTATATGAAGACACATTTCAAATGTCAGAAGTCATCACACTGTCGTAGTATATAATATGGCATGTATAGCTAGACTCACACACGCTACGTTAGTCCTAGAACCAACTAAACCGTAGCTCTGATGCCAATAAAATGTAACACCCCTAACCCTTATTCGTCGCCGAAATAGGGTCATAAGGCATTCCCAAATAAAACACGATCTCAAACAATTACATATAATATATAATATATAAATTTATTCACATAGACAAGTCTCGAAAGGTAATCAAAATTTATTTCGTAAATTAATACACCTCTTAAATTTGAACATTTCACATCATATGTATATATATAGTCATATCGTTTGCATGTAACAATATAATATATAATACATTAACAATTTCATATATACGGCATTAGCATAGTAATCTTTATGAACCTCATATGTTTTACATATAAATACCAATAAAAGTAAGTATTTGTTTATAAGTCACTCATTTCATTACTTGGTCTAATCGGCTAAATAATATGTATTATTATACACATTCACAATTTACAGTTAATTAGCAAATTCATATAGCCTTATAGATAAGTATTAAGCACCCATAAATATGAGCACCTTTGCACACACGCAAGGCACATAAAAATATAATTAATATAACAAAGCCAAATATCATATACGCATGTCATAATTTAATTCATAAAGGAGCACCAAAATTTCTATCATGCATATGTCTTTCTCTTTACCTATTAACTTTATAATTTATATTAACTCAACTATATTCCTAATAAACCATATGGCCGGATATACATATCATCATGAAAAATGTTTTGTATTATGATTACACCCTTGATATAAACTCATTATACAACCAAGCATTTATATATATAACCTAATCATCAAATATACACGTATGGTGCGCATTTACCCAGAAGCCAAAGACACACTTAACATTAAAGTACCAAATACATACTAAACAGCCGACTAATTTATTAATGAAACACATGCATTATCTATCACTTAATAATTGAACTAACCACTAAAACATAATCACCCATTATCTAAACTATGCCACATCTTATTTTCCATCACAACTAATAAACATACCAAACACATAATATGTCATTACTCTTAATAACCGAATCTTGCTACTTAAAATTTCCTACGAAAACAAGGCTTCCATTAACCTTTTATCAACAATCAAGCTCATTAATATATTTCAATCAAGACATAACAAATTAAGATTAAACATAGTAATTAATTTCATATATATATAATTCATATTAGTTTGAAACACCACCAAGATAATCAAACAGATTTATGATCGATTTCTTCATGCTTCATCCAAAATCATCAGCCAACGTCTATGAATGATCGCATAACACAAATTGTATTCATTCATGGCACATAGCATAACAACCAGATGGACTTAAACCACAAATATGCCAACATCGAAATCTAGCATAGAAATTAAGCCATTTTTGCATGGCTTTATACATAACCAAAGTTCATTATTTCAAAAGAAATCCAGCCTATACAGGTCATAGTTCCAAAATGCAACTTATAAAATACCAAAAACAGTCGATAGTGTGATGGACTTTGCTGACGATCCCCGAGCTTGTAACTTGAAATCCAAAATCTATAAAACAGAAACAAATATACACACAATAAGCTAATATAGCTTAGTCAGCCATAAGCAAATAAACATTCTAGTAATATATCCAATTTATTATAAACTAACCGAATCATACTAGTATAAATATGCTTAGTCTCAAACTACCAATTTCATAAACATTATTTATATTTTTATATAAAATTCCCACCTTGCCCGAATGCTCATACAATCAATATAAGTGATTTACAATTCTCTTACAAGGTCAATATATCATTATATAATCAAATATACTTGTACTCATAAACACAAACTCAAGTATCATAATATATTATCATGTACACAATGCTTAATTGGCCGAATACACATGGTTTGATCTATACACATATCACATATCATTTTGAAGGAAATCTCAATATATCTATCAAGATCGAACACACTTTTGTAACTATACACATTCTATATTACCTCATAAGTCATTTGTAACAAACATTAAGTACTTACTTACCTTATCACGAGTGTTAATAACCTATTCCATACCTGGTCATTTAGCTTATTCAACATGTACATACAAATCTTATCGTAGCTCGATGAACCATTCGAAATTGGATAGGACACTCAGATAAACACACAAGTCATACAATGCCAATGTCCCAGACGTGGTCTTACATGTAGTCACATATCGATGCCACTATCCCAGACAGGGTCTTACTCGTAAACACATATCAGAATCACATATCGATGCCATGGTCTTACTCATACACATATATCGGAATCCTATGTCATGACATATGTATCCTAACTATTCCTAAGGTTCATACGGGGCTTTTGAACGTCGTAACTCGGTCGAAACCAATTCAGAGATATAGTAGCCAAGCTTAATCATATTCGGCCATAGCTTATATATGTTCATACATTTCGTACCAGCATATAATATTAACATTTAACTACAATTAAACATGTTTATTTGCTTATTAACTTACCTCGGATGATGAAAATGGAACAGGGCAGTTAGTCGACAACTTTCGTTTTTTCCCGATTCAAATCTGATTTCTTTAGTTCTTGATCTAAACATATTCAAATTAAGCTCATTCAAACATATTTTCATTCAATATAATCCAAAAACATATAAATGAGAAAATTACCATTTTACCCCTGACCTTTACAATTTTTACAATTTAGTCCCTATTGCACAAAACACAAAATATACAAAATTTCCCTATACTCATGTTGTGCCGAATTTTACCCATTACTATACAAGTCCATGTATTTCATTTATTTCACATTTTAGTCCTAATTACTCAAAATCATTAAAAATTCCAATACAAAATATGTTAATCTAAAACATATCTTTCATATTTCATCATCAAACAACAAAAATGGTAAGCTATCAACAATTGCACAACTCAAAATTTTCATCAAAATCAAAAATTAAAGCATGGGTCTTGAAGATTACTAAGCAACGATCTCAAAAACATAGAAATTATCAAAAACCGAAGAAAAATGAACCTTGATTGAGCTTGAATATAGGCCGAACCCTAGCTTAGTTTCTTTCTTTTTCTTTTCTTTATATTCAGCAAGAACAATGAAGAAATAAGGTATATGTTTTCTTTATTTTATGTTTTATTATGTATATTATAACTTAAGTTTAATTTACCTATTTAACCTTAATGATTTAATGTAAAAAATTTATGATATAAGCCTTATACCATCCAACTATATTAAAAATGGCATAATTACAACTTTAAGGCTTCAATTTAGAAAGCCACTAACAAGTTATCCCCTTTTAGAAATAACCACTGAATTTTCATTTTACGCGATTAAGTCGTTTTATTTAATCGGACACTCAAACGACAAAATTAAATTACAAAAATTTCACAGATATAAATTTACACAAAATAAACCCAGAAAAATAATTTTAAAATATTTTCTAACTCGGATTTGTGGTCCAGAAACCACTGTCCCGATTAGGGTTTAAATCGGGCTATTACACATTTCACATACATTTTCAATATCATATATTCACCATTCAACACTATTCACATCGTCCCTATGACGAGCCTACGAGGCTCAAAACAAGCTTTAGGAGTGGTTTAGGACTAAACCAGTAACTCAAGAAATTTTTACAAAACTTAGAAAAAAATTTCAAACTACAGGGGACACACGCCCGTGTTGCCTAGCTGTGTGTTTCACATAACCAAAGACTCACCCGTGTCACAGGCAATGCGAACATTTGAAATGGGGTCACATGGCCGTGTCCCAACCTGTCTCTGATCCCGTGTAACTCCCTGACTTGGGTCACATAGCCAACCACATGCCTATGTGACCAACCCGTGTGCCCTTTCGAAATGACCTCACACGCCGGTGTGGTAGTCCATGTGCTAGACCAAGCCAAACCTGTATGGTATACTGGCTTATGTCACACGACCAAGTCACACGCCCGTGTGCTAAGCCGTGTGGAGCATACTGACTTGATTTTTAATTCAACACCAACGGACACACAGTTGTGTAACGTGACCGTGTGTCACATACGACTAAGACACATGCCCGTGTCTCTGCCTATGAGGATAAAAATAGGCTATTTACCAAGCCACTTTGCCACCCAAACTTGCTTACACCTACATCAACCCAATTGGAACCAAAACATAACATATAATAGGCATTCCATGCAACACCCCTAACCTGTATCCGTCACTGGACTAGGGATAAGAGGCATTACCGGACATATTAGAACATTTATCAACCATTCCATAACTTTAGTCATACATCATAATATTATAGCAAATCATACACGTATAGTTCCTTTAGAAGGTCTACGAAACCTTAAATACGCTTCAGAGGGGGTTTGGGACTAAACCCAAATCATACAAAAATTTTCGAAACTAAAAAAATTTTCTAAGTTACAAAGGTCACACGCCCATGTGAACAAGCCATGTGCCTTACACGGCATTAGACACGCCCATGTGTCTAGGCCGTGGCAAAACATGGCATACATACTGACTTGCCCAACACGACCCGAGACATGCCCTGTGCCTTGGCCGTGGTCGAATTGACTTGGGACACACGGCTAACCACACGCCCGTGTGTTTAAGCTGTTCTCGAGCTTAGCTTTAAATTATAGGACTACCCTAGGGGACACATGGTCGTGTAACTTGATCATGTGTCGCACACGGCTTAGACACACAACCGTGTCTCTACCTATGTGAACAAAAATAGGCTATTTGCAAAGCCTAATTGCCACCTATTTTGGGTCATTCCAACAAGCATTAAACCAAGCACATTTCATGTCCCAAAGGCAGCTAAAAACATACTCAAACATGCATATTTCAATCCACAATATCACCAATCATTTTCATACTAAATTTTGTATCAAAGCATACCAAATTCATATACTAAAAACCACACATTCATACATGTCATGATCCCAATTTATCACATCCATTCTCATATCAAAATCACACCATTTCCATAACTAATTCACATAACTAACTTACCAAATTGACCATTTCTCACTAGGCCATTTATGCATGTCAAAACATACCATTTTTTAACATGACTTATATACCAAAAACCAAACCAAATAGAAACTTTAATCTAGCCATATCACATGGCATGATATATATACAACTCAAAACATACCACAATAGTCCTAGCCTATACATGCCATACTTCAATATTCACATTCAAAGGGTACCAAAACATAGTTCAATAGTGTGGTGATGTAACATCCCAAACCCGGCCCAGACGTTACACCGAATCCCACGTGCCACATTGAAGTTAAAAATCCACGTTTCATTTTAGCGCTTTAAAACCAACTTTTTTTAAGCTTAACCAAGTGAATGGAAGCTGAGCACCAGGTAGGAATCCGTAACAGAGGAGGTGAGCCATGAAGGCTGCTTAAGTACCAAGCTCTTCGATTAGATCCAATCCTAAACATGCCCACTACCATTGCCACACTTGGTTATAACGAGTTAGAATTTCTTTGAGTAGATATCTTTGATAAATCGAGTAACCGTGACATTGTGTTATTTTGAAAACAAGTATCGTTTTGAAAAAGTGTCCTAAGTCTAGCCCATTTAAATTATTATCAACCGGATTAAAGTTATTAGAAATAAAATAGTTCCAGAAAAGAAAGAAAGAAAAGTTAAAATGGCCTTATTACAACCCAAAAGTAAGTAATAAATAAAATAAACTAAAGAAAACCAATCACTTATTTCGAAAGCCCAGAAGCGATCACTGTGGCCACTCTGAATCCCCTCCGGCTCCAAGTCCCCAAATCAAGGCTCACCTGCAAGGTTAAGGAAGGGGGTGAGTTTGGAAACTCAGTGTGCAATAAGCCCTTTTCAGAGCCCAAAACAATATCAGCCTGCTGGGCTTAAGCCCAAATTCAGTCTCAGCATATACTGGGTTGAAGCCTTTACATTATTCATATCAAATGTAACACCCCGAACCCGAGACCGACACCGGAGTCGAACACGAGGTGTTAACAGACTTTAAACCCCTTATAAAAATATTTCCCAGACGCTGCCCAATCTGCATACTAGTCGCTTTAAAAATCATATCTTGAGTTTCAAAACTCGAAAATCAGTTTCGTGATTTTTCCCTGAAACTAGACTCATAGTCCCATCTACATATTTTTTCTAGAATTTTTGGTCAGGCCAATTAGTACAGTTTATTAGTCAAAGTCCCCCATGTTACAGGGATCGACTACACTGACCTTTGCGCATTACGACTTGGATATCTCCCTGCACAGAGCTTCAATACTGATACCGTTTGTTTCTATGGAAACTAGACTCAGAGAGGAATCTATACATATATGGTATGACTCCTAATTATCTCTGGTTAATTTATAATTAATTTCCAAAGTCAGAACAGGGAATCCAGAAACTGTTCTGGCCCTGTCTCACGAGAACCTGAATATCGCTTAACATACTGTCCATATGATCATTTCGTTACTTTCCTATGAAAATAGATTCATCAGGGTTCGTTTACATAATTTATTCACTATTTAATTCCATTCCTACTATTTTTAGTGATTTCCCAAATCTACATCACTGCTGCTGTCAGCATCTGCCTTTAAGGTAGACTTTACCTATTTCATAGTTTCCATAATTCAACTAGCCCTTTTAACATGAGTAGCACAAATGATGATGGTGATTAACCATTCCCATGGCCAATCCTTGTCAAGCATATTCACACTAAATGATTATAACATTATACTCAAACATATATAAGCCATTTTCGCATGGCTAACCAAAATTATACAAGTCCAAAGGGTCCATGACCCACAACAAACGGGTAGTCCTATACATGCCATATCCAGAGTTCAACTAAAAGAGTACCAAAAGAGCTTTGATAGTGTGGATGACTTCGACTTCGATGATCCCGAATCCGATAGCTAACGAACAATATCTATAAAACAGAGAGCCAAAGCAACGGGGTAAGCATTTTAAAGCTTAGTAAGTTTCAAGTAATGAAATAGGCTTTGACTAAAGTATTGCATTCACATAGCTAAATAAATCACTTTATTAATTCACATTCTCATAAGCATACTTACTTCACACTTCATCAACATATACACACACAAGGTATCAACCTATCTAAAAGCCGAAAATTCGTTAGTCGATTGAACGAATATTATTTAAAGCGAATCGACTTTTTTTTTCGAAGCACATGCAAACATACCTTATCGTTTGGGTTTATCGAGCGTATTAATTGAATTTATTGCAGCACAAAACGCTCACATTCAAACCCAAGTTTCTTCGGAATTTAGCCGGATATAACCACAAGCTCAATTGCCTTCGGGTCTTAACCCGGGTATAGCAACTCGCACGATTGCCTTCGGGTCTTAGCCCGGATATATCAACTTGCACAATTGCCTTCGGTCTTAGCCCGGATATATCAATTCGCACAAACGCCGTCGGGTCTTAGCCCGGATATATCAGTTTGCACAAATGCCTTCGGTCTTATCCCGGATATATCAATTCGCACAAATGCCTTCGGGTCTTATCCCGGATATATCAAATCGCACAAATGCCTTCGGGTCTTATCCCGGATATATCAATTCGCACAAATGCCTTCGGTCTTAGCCCGGATATATCAATTCGCACAAATGCCTTCGGGTCTTAGCCCGGATATCATTCAAATGCTCATGCACACATATATCAACAATCATGACACATCCATATTCACTTTCGTTACTAAGGCTCAAACACAAAGCATTTATTAAACCTTTCCAATTTCGGCTCAATAGCCACACACAAAGAGCATGATTTCAATTGGCTTTATAACATAGTCTCTATGCACATTCGACTATCCATCATAGTATGACTAATCATTTCAATATAATTCAAGTAGGGTCATTACTCGAAGACTTACCTCAGATGTTGTCGAACGACTTCAATGGCTATTCAATTACTTTTTCCTTCCCTTTATCGGATCTAGTTCCCCTTTGCTCTTGAGCTTAAGTTCAACAAAATTTAAAATAGTCATTAATCGACTATTCAAGTATTACTTTCAGAATAATATATATATTGATCCGACTTTCACACACATAGATTATAGTAAGCTTTATAATAATCAATAAATAATTCATTGGCAAATTTTCATTAATGTTTACAACAAAATCACATATTCACTACGAGCTGTTTTCCTGAGTAGCAGTTACTAAATTATTTATAACTGGAGCTACTAAACTCCAAATCACTTTCCGTTAATTTTCCCTGAATATAGACTCGTATATCTTCCATCCATAAAATTTTCAGAATTTTAGGCTTGGCCAATCAATACCAGATTTTTCTTAAAGTTTCCCCTGTTTCACTGTTTGACTATTCTGACCACTCTTCACTACGAATCAAATTTCTCATTTTACAGAATTCAAAATGTGTTGTATTTGATCTCATTTGAAACTAGACTCATTAAGGAGTCTAAGCATATATATTTTATCTTATAATCATTTTTGTACAATTTATAATGATTTTCTAAAAACAGAACAGGGAATCTAGTAGTCATTTTGACTCAGCCCCACAATACTTCAAATATCTCAAGATCGGTAACTCTTTTGTTTTTATAGTTTCTTTTGTAAGAAAATAGACTCTTCAAGCTTTAATTACATAATTCACTCAGCTTCTAATTCAACTCCTACAAATTATGGCGATTTTCCAAAATCACCTTACTGCTGCTGTCCCCAAACAGATTATTACCAAATCAAATACTAACATTAGCATTTCACCTTAATAGCTAGCTTACCAAGCCTTAATTTAACATATAATTCACACATATCACATTCAGCTATATAGACATTTATCATATTTCCATTTCAGCATATATAACTAACATTTATTCCGAAATTTTAATATCTAATTGCTTATAAACTTTCTTCGGATGTCGTCGACTAATTGATCGGCTACTCAACTACTTTCGATTTTCCCCGATCTAAATCCAATTTCTTGGTTTCTTGATCTTAACATATTCAAATAAATCTCATTTTAACATATTTTCATTCAATTTAGTCTAATAACGCATAAATGGGTAAATTACATTTTTACCCCTAATATTTCGCACTTTCACAATTTAGTCTTTATTCCACAAAACACAAAATACACAAAATTTGGTCACACTCCTTAAGGGCCGAATCTTCCTAGTACCCATATAAGTCCATACATTTCATTTATTTCACCTTTGAGTCCTTCAAAAATTTATTTTTGTAATTTAGCCCTAACTACTCAAAATCACCAAAAACTTCAACACAAAACATATTAATCTTTAACATATCTTTCATTTTCATCAACAACTATCAAAAAGCTCAAGCACTCATCAATGGCAAAACACAAAATCATCATCAATTCACAAAATTGAACCATGGGTTTTAAAGAACACAAAGCAATGATATCAAAAATGTGAAAATTATCAAAAACCAAACAAAAGACTAACCTTAATCTAACTCCCAATGGCCGAACCTTAGCCAAGCTTTTCTCTTTTTCTTCTTTCTCCAGTTTCGACAATGGAGAAGATGATATGATAGTGGCTTCCTTTCTCTTTTTTTTTTTATTCTTTCTTTAATTCATTATGTCTCCAATAACCCAATTTCCTATTATAATATCTAATTCAACAAATAAATTGCCCATCATCAATCCATCTTGGCCGGGCACTATAAGGGAATTGGGCAAATTTGACATGCAAGTCCACCTTTGTGTTGACATGCACTAATAAGCCCTTTAAAATTAGCCTATCATATTTCACCATGTCTCATGTTGATCCCTATTTAATAATTCCTCATACAATTGGCAAAATTAGGGAATGAAATTTCCACATATGCATGTACACACATAATAAGCATAGAATATAACAATTAATTATTTTCATAACTCGGTTTTGTGGTCCCGAAACCACTTCCCGACTAGGGTCAATTTAGGGCTGTCACAACTCTCCCCCACTTAAGAAATTTTCGTCCCCGAAAATCTTACCGATAAATAGGTTTGGGTATCGTTCTTTCATCGAGCTCTCGGTTTCCCAAGTAGCTTCCCCGATCCCGTGTTTGAGCCATAACACCTTAACTAACGGAACCCTTCTGTTTCGCAACTCTTTCACTTCACGAGCTAGGATACGAATTGGTTCTTCTTCATAACTCAAGTCAGATTGAATTTCAACTTCCGAGGGATTAATCACATGTGACGGATCGGATCTATAACGTCGAAGCATCGAAACATGAAAAACGTTGTGAATCCTTTCAAGTTCAGGGGGGTAAAATCAATCTATACGCCACTGGACCAATTCTTTCGGATATTTCATACGGCCCAATGAACCTCGGACTCAATTTGCCCTTACGGCCAAATCTGAGTACCTTTTTCCAAGGCGAAACTTTAAGAAACACTTTATCTCCAACCTGATATTCAATGTCTTTTCTTTCAAATCCGCATACGACTTTTGACGATCTGTGGCTACCTTCAGACTTTCACTTGTTGACATATTAAACATCTCGAAACAAAATCGGAGATGTCTCGTTTCATACCATGCCACCAAAATCGACGTTTCTAATCGTTGTACATTTTCGTACTCCCCGGGTGAATTGACATTCGGCTACAATGGGGCTTCGTTCAGAATCATCGAAATGAGTTCCGAATTCCTTGGAACACACAAACGACTTCTGAACCTCAAACAATCATCATCATCGATTTGAAACTCCGATTCCTTGTTCGGAACACACTCAGCCCGTTTTGCAACCAATTCATCATCGACTTTCTGAGCTTCACGAATTTGATGAATCAATAATGGTTTGGCTTTTAATTCAGCTACTAACACATTGTCGGGTAGAACAGACAAGTGTACATTCATCGCTCGCAAAGAAAATAGTGATTTCCGGCTTAAGGCGTCCGCAACCACATTAGCCTTTCCTGGGTGATAATTAATGACCAGCTCATAATCTTTCAACAACTCAAGCCAACACCTTTGTAGCAGATTCAAGTCTCGCTGGGTCATCAAAATTTGAGACTTTTGATCCGAAAATACATGGCACTTCTCACCAAACAAATAATGTCGCCATATTTTCAAAGCAAATACGATGGCAGCTAGTTCGAGATCATGGGTTGGATAATTGCTCTCGTGTGGCTTCAATTGTCTCGACGCATAGGCCACGACTTGACCTTCTTGCATCAATACGCAACCCGGTAATTCCAGGTACAAGCTCAATACCAAACTCTACTCCCGAACAGGTGGTAAACCCGGTAATTCTTCAGGAAAAACATCCGGGTATTCACAAACCACCGGCACAGATTCGGGTTTCTTTTCTAATTCTTTGTCATCAAGTACATACGCAAGGTATGCTTGCAACCTTTTCTTACATATTTCTGTGCCAACATTGAGGATATTACAGCTGGCAACCCATCCAAGTCCGCCGGAAAACAGGAACCTCGGATTACTAGGGGACATTTCTTACACACTTTGTCGACAAGCACGTAACGACTCAAGGGATTTGACACCCGAATTACGAACTCATAGACTCAATAGGTAAAGTCTTACTGGATGCTAAAGTTTCACGTATGTAAGAATGAGTAGAACCGGGGTCAATCAAAGCAATTACATTAGTATCAAAGAGAGTAAAAGTACCGGTAATAACATCAGGCGAAGAAGCATCCTCGCGGGCACGTATAGCATAAGCTCCAGCAGGCGCACGAGCCTGGATCTGGTCGTAGCATCTCTAGATCCTCTCTGACCACCACTAGCATTGCCCGTATTTCTAGATGGTCTACCTCGAGCAGTGGTAGCACCGGTTTCTCACTCTGATTTACATTCTGTTCAGACATCCTCGGCAATCTTTAATGAAGTGGTCAACTGATCCACACTTGTAACAGGAGCGGTCATGGAATCTACAACTCCCCGAATGCCATTTACCACAATATCGACATTCTGTTCTGTCTCGACGTTCATTCCCAACACTGGCGATCGAAGTGCCTTGGGTACCCACAGGGGGTCGATCACGATCTCGTCTAAAAAGGCCCGAAGTGCCTCTAGACCGACCCACATCATCTCG
The DNA here is from genome assembly GCF_007990345.1 of Gossypium hirsutum. NCBI lineage: Eukaryota > Viridiplantae > Streptophyta > Magnoliopsida > Malvales > Malvaceae > Gossypium > Gossypium hirsutum. Next base: position 73,816,180 of record NC_053431.1, on the reverse strand, counting down.
AAATTTCTTCGATGCCTGTTGAAGAGACCTTCCCGAGGATCTTTTACGAAACTCTCCAGTTCTCACATCAACTTTTTGTTTTTCTATTCTAAACTCTTCGCTTTACAAGCTCGCTCGACATCGTCGCTATCCGTAGCCTTAAATTCAGTAGCCCCATGTTTTCGGATTTTGTCAACTGGGGGCTTATTTGACCTTATTTGGTCAGTTACCGGAGGTATTGTAGGTGCGGGGGTTGTATTAGTCGGGAATGGAGGTTGTGGAACAGCCGTATTAGTTCGAATGTATTGGTTAAACCAATCATTCATCACGCTATAGAAAGCTTGTCTAGCTTCATCATTCGGGTTACTAGCATTCGGTTGAGAGTCCGCCGGCGCTGTCCCTTGTGCGGGAGCAGGCGCTACACTCTCAAGATCATCAGCTACCACTCGGTCGGGATCGGGATCCATTACTATAATTAAACACATTTGCAAATGTCAGAAATCACCACACTATCAGATAATCACATAAAATGGCATGTATAGCTAGACCCAACGCATTACGGTAGTCCTAGAATCACTAAACCGTAGCTCTGATACCAATCAAATGTAACACCCCGAACCCGAGACCGACACCAGAGTCGAACACGAGGTGTTAACAGACTTTAAACCCCTTATAAAATATTTCCCAGACGCTGCCCAATCTGCATACTAGTCGCTTTAAAAATCATATCTTGAGTTTCACAACTCGAAAATCAGTTTCGTGATTTTTCCCTGAAACTAGACTCATATGCCCATCTACATATTTTTTCTAGAATTTTTGTCAGGCCAATTAGTACAGTTTATTAGTCAAAATCCCCCATGTTACAGGGATCGACTACACTGACCTTTGCGCATTACGACTTGGATATCTCCCTGCACAGAGCTTCAATACTGATGCCGTTTGTTTCTATGGAAACTAGACTCAGAGTGGAATCTATACATATATGGTATGACTCCTAATTATCTCTGGTTAATTTATAATGAATTTCCAAAGTCGGAACAGGGAATCCAGAAACTGTTCTGGCCCTGTCTCACGAGAACCTGAATATCGCTTAACATACTGTCCATATGATCATTTCGCTACTTTCCTATGAAAATAGATTCATCAGGGTTCGTTTACATAATTTATTCACTATTTAATTCCATTCCTACTATTTTTAGTGATTTCCAAAATCTACATCACTGCTGCTGTCAGCATCTGCCTTTAAGGTAGACTTTACCTATTTCATAGTTTCCATAATTCAACTAGCCCTTTTAACATGAGTAGCACAAATGATGATGGTGATTAACCATTCCCATGGCCAATCCTTGTCAAGCATATTCACACTAAATGATTATAACATTATACTCAAACATATATAAGCCATTTTCGCATGGCTAACCAAAATTATACAAGTCCAAAGGGTCCATGACCCACAACAAACGGGTAGTCCTATACATGCCATATCCAGAGTTCAACTAAAAGAGTACCAAAAGAGCTTTGATAGTGTGGATGACTTCGACTTCGATGATCCCGAATCCGATAGCTAACGAACAATATCTATAAACAGAGAGCCAAAGCAACGGGGTAAGCATTTTAAGCTAAGTTTCAAGTAATGAAATCGGCTTTGACTAAAGTATTGCATTCACATAGCTAAATAATCACTTTATTAATTCACATTCTCATAAGCATACTTACTTCACACTTCATCAACATATACACACACAAGGTATCAACCTATCTAAAAGCCGAAAATTCGTTAGTCGATTGAACGAATATTATTTAAAGCGAATCGACTTTTTTTTTCGAAGCACATGCAAACATACCTTATCATTTGGGTTTATCGAGCGTATTAATTGAATTTATTGCAGCACAAAACGCTCACATTCAAATCCAAGTTTCTTCGGAATTTAGCCGGATATAACCACAAGCTCAATTGCCTTCGGGTCTTAACCCGGGTATAGCAACTCGCACGAATGCCTTCGGGTCTTAGCCCGGATATATCAACTTGCACAATTGCCTTCGGGCCTTAGCCCGGATATATCAATTCGCACAAACGCCGTCGGGTCTTAGCCCGGATATATCAGTTCGCACAAATGCCTTCGGGTCTTATCCCGGATATATCAATTCGCACAAATGCCTTCGGGTCTTATCCCGGATATATCAAATCGCACAAATGCCTTCGGGTCTTAGCCCGGATATATCAATTCGCACAAATGCCTTCAGGTCTTAGCCCGGATATATCAATTCGCACAAATGCCTTCGGGTCTTAGCCCGGATATATCAATTCGCACAAATGCCTTCGGGTCTTATCCCGGATATATCAATTCGCACAAATGCCTTCGGGTCTTAGCCCGGATATATCAATTCGTACAAATGCCTTCGGGTCTTATCCCGGATATATCAATTCGCACAAATGCTTTCGGGTCTTAGCCCGGATATATCAATTCGCACAAATGCCTTCAGGTCTTAGCCCGGACATATCAATTCGCACAAATGCCTTCGGGTCTTAGCCCGGATCCTGGATATATCAATTCGCACAAATGCCTTCGGTCTTAGCCCGGATATATCAATTCGCACAAATGCCTTCAAGTCTTAGCCCGGATATATCAATTCGCACAAATGCCTTCGGGTCTTAGCCCGGATATATCAATTCGCACAAATGCCTTCGGGTCTTAGCCCGGATATCATTCAAATGCTCATGCACACATATATCAACAATCATAACACATCCATATTTCACTTTCGTTACTAAGGCTCAAACACAAAGCATTTATTAAACCTTTCCAATTTCGGCTCAATAGCCACAGACAAAGAGCATGATTTCAATTGGCTTTATAACATAGTCTCTATGCACATTCGACTATCCATCATAGTATGACTAATCATTTCAATATAATTCAAGTAGGGTCATTACTCGAAGACTTACCTCAGATGTTGTCGAACGACTTCAATGGCTATTCAATTACTTTTTCCTTCCCTTTATCGGATCTAGTTCCCCTTTGCTCTTGAGCTTAAGTTCAACAAAATTTAAAATAGTCATTAATCGACTATTCAAGTATTACTTTCAGAATAATATATATATTGATCCGAATTTCACACACATAGATTATAGTAAGCTTTATAATAATCATAAATAATTCATTGGCAAATTTTCATTAATGTTTACAACAAAATCACATATTCACTACGAGCTGTTTTCCTGAGCAGCAGTTACTAAATTATTTATAACTGGAGCTACTAAACTCCAAATCACTTTCCGTTAATTTTCCCTGAATATAGACTCGTATATCTTCCATCCATAAAATTTTCAGAATTTTAGGCTTGGCCAATCAATACCAGATTTTTGTTAAATTTTCCCCTGTTTCACTGTTTGACTATTCTGACCACTCTTCACTACGAATCAAATTTCTCATTTTACAGAATTCAAAATGTGTTGTATTTGATCTCATTTGAAACTAGACTCATTAAGGAGTCTAAGCATATAAAATTTATCTTATAATAATTTTTGTACAATTTATAATGATTTTCTAAAAACAGAACAGGGAATCTAGTAGTCATTTTGACTCAGCCCCACAATACTTCAAATATCTCAAGATCGGTAACTCTTTTGTTTTTATAGTTTCTTTTGTAAGAAATTAGACTCTTCAAGATTTAATGACATAATTCACTCAGCTTCTAATTCAACTCCTACAAATTATGGCGATTTTCCAAAATCACCTTACTGCTGCTGTCCCCAAACAGATTATTACCAAATCAAATACTAACATTAGCATTTCACCTTAATAGCTAGCTTACCAAGCCTTAATTTAACATATAATTCACACATATCACATTCAGCTATATATACATTTATCATATTTCCATTTCAGCATATATAACTAACATTTATTCCGAAATTTTAATATCTAATTGCTTACAAACTTTCTTCGGATGTCGTCGACTAATTGATCGGCTACTCAACTACTTTCGATTTTCCCCGATCTAAATCCAATTTCTTGGTTTCTTGATCTTAACATATTCAAATAAATCTCATTTTAACATATTTTCATTCAATTTAGTCTAATAACGCATAAATGGGTAAATTACATTTTTACCCCTAATATTTCGCACTTTCACAATTTAGTCTTTATTCCACAAAACACAAAATACACAAAATTTGGTCACACTCCTTAAGGGCCGAATCTTCCTAGTACCCATATAAGTCCATACATTTCATTTATTTCACCTTTGAGTCCTTCAAAAATTTATTTTTGTAATTTAGCCCTAACTACTCAAAATCACCAAAAACTTCAACACAAAACATATTAATCTTTAACATATCTTTCATTTTTCATCAACAACTATCAAAAAGCTCAAGCACTCATCAATGGCAAAACACAAAATCATCATCAATTCACAAAATTGAACCATGGGTTTTAAAGAACACAAAGCAATGATATCAAAATGTGAAATTATCAAAACCAAACAAAAGACTAACCTTAATCTAACTCCCAATGGCCGAACCTTAGCCAAGCTTTTCTCTTTTTCTTCTTTCTCCAGTTTCGACAATGGAGAAGATGATATGATAGTGGCTTCCTTTCTCTTTTTTTTTATTCTTTCTTTAATTCATTATGTCTCCAATAACCCAATTTCCTATTATAATATCTAATTCAACAAATAAATTGCCCATCATCAATCCATCTTGGCCGGCCACTATAAGGGAATTGGGAAAATTTGACATGCAAGTCCACCTTTGTGTTGACATGCACTAATAAGCCCTTTAAAATTAGCCTATCATATTTCACCATGTCTCATGTTGATCCCTATTTAATAATTCCTCATACAATTGGCAAAATTAGGGAATGAAATTTCCACATATGCATGTACACACATAATAAGCATAGAATATAACAATTAATTATTTTCATAACTCGGTTTTGTGGTCCCGAAACCACTTCCCGACTAGGGTCAATTTAGGGCTGTCACAAGTTTTCATTAAAATGGCTAATTTGCATGTTTTAAGTTCAGGAACTAAATTGAATAAAAGTAATATTTTAAGGGTAAATTTGTAAAAATGTCAAAAAGTGACCAAATTGCATGAAATGAATTATTTTATTATTTAAATTAATAAATTTAATGAAATATTAATTTATATCAAGATTGAGTGAAATTCGAAGGAAAACAGAAAATTACCAAAATATCCCTAAATTTTGGTATTTCTGCAATTTAGCTTGGTAAGTTAGTGTAACTTGAATTATATTCTTAGATGATTGAAATATATATATTGGATTGAGAAATTGATTTGAATTGAATGAAATGGAAATGAAACTTTAAATTACATGAGTAAATATCGGGTCTCGTAGGCCCTATTTGTTATGAATATAATATTTCGAAGATATGCTGTAAAGAATTATAAAAGCATGTTAATAATTTAAAAGTTTTAATTTGGATGAAATTTTGCAACTTGGTTTAATACGTATGCAAATGTATGTCTTCTAGTAATGCCTCATACCCTATTCCGGCGTCAAATACGGGTAAGGGATGTTACGATGTGACATCGCCAGATTCAGTCATAACGTTTAGACTGGGTTTGGGGTGTTACATTTAGTGATATCAGAGCTATGGTTTAGTCGGTTCTCGGACTAACATAGCGTATGTGAGTTTAGCTATAGATGCCATATTATTACTCGTGATAATGTAATATCTTCCAACTCTGATGAAATTGTTTTGTAAGACAGAGATGACTTCTAACCGAGTTGTTTCCAATAATGCTGAAAAAAAATTATGTTGAGGTGATTGAAATTTGTTTATGATGAAATGAAATTTAGAAAGGTATGAATAGAAAATTCATGATAAGTGTGTGTTAACGTATGAAGTAAGACAACCATGAGTTGAGAAATGTAGAAATGTAGAATAAAATGAAAGTTTATATGGTGATATGTTCATCTGCGTTTGCTTGGCGCGCATTTGGTGTTATGTGCTCAACATATTTGATTAAGCAAATATCGTAAGTAAATATACACAAATAGATGGAATGTATGTTTATGTACACTTGCTTGAATAAGTGTAATCAATATGTTTATATGATAGAATCTTATGTTTAATTGTTAAATTAGAAATAATATGATGCTTGTTTTATGACTTTGCTATTGAACCATGAATATTATAATAGGATGGAAATTGAATTGAAAGATCAAATTGAGTAGAACATAGGAATGAGTACTTTCGTTCAGTGATATGTGTTGAATTGACGGAAAAGACCATGGTTGGACCATGGCAACATGTGATATGTGATTTCCATGTAAGACCATATTTGAGATATGGCATCGATATTGATATGTGAGCCAGTGTAAGACCATGTCTGGGACATGGCATTGGCATCATTGAGATTATGAGAGGTCCCATGTAAGACCATGTCTGGGACATGGCATTGGCACCGAGATGAGAAGTCCAATGTAAGACCAAGTCTGGGACATGACGTTGGCACCGAGATGAGAGTTCCCATGTAAGACCATGTCTGGGACATGGCGTTGACACCGAGATGAGAGGTCCATGTAAGACCATGTCTGGGACATGGCATTGGCACCGAGATGAGAGGTCCTATGTAAGACCATGTCTGGGACATGGCGTTGGCATCGAGATGAGAGGTCCCCCGTAAGACCATGTCTGGGACATGGCATGGGCATTGATATGAGAACTCCCATGTAAGACCATATCTGGGATATGGCATTGGCAGTACAAGAACATCTCATGTAAGACCATGTTTGGGACATGGCTTTGGCATGTTATTATTAGACAGGAGACCTCAGTATTCTTACTATTCCAAGTGATTCAACGGGCTAGTAAAGAAATTATGTTACATGAATGTTCACATAAAAGTACAATAAACAGATTCAGGTAAGTATAAGGATTAAGAATATTTTAGTTATCAGTTGAGAAAAGAATTTCAGCAAGGAAGGAGTAAGTTATAATCATGAGTTGTTTAAGCAAGCAAGTAAGTAAACAAGTAAGAGAGTAAATAAAGAAGAGTTAAATTTGATGAGACAAAATATTTAGGTATGATACCTAAAAGAATGTATGTATTAACTGGAATTATTTTTACTGAGTGGAATAAAGTGAGGTTCGTGATAACAGAATTAGTCAGAGAAATGATAAGTAAGTGGTAAAGATGTCTGTGTGTGAAGGTTACAGTCGAAATGAGCATGATTATCTTTTCTGGATATTATATATATTCTCTTATCCTCTGAGATATGTATGTGTAATTGTTCAGTTCTGATAGAGTTCTTATGTTGTGAGAATGTTAGCTAATTATAATGTTAGACGAAAGCCCTGTTAGTCTGGTCGGTTTATGACTGGTTATTGTTCTGTTTTGCATGCATATTTAGAAAGTGTATTATTTTGCTAAAAGAAATATTGTGCTGATGACTAAATTGCAAAACATGTAAACGTGATATGTGAAGTACATGATACGGATTATTAGTAAATTACGGATGAATAATGAATTTTGAAATATAATACATGTATTAAGATAGAGAAGATATAAATATACGAATTATTGGTACAAGGATTAAATTGTAAAGGATGTAAATGCATTATGCGAAAAGTGTAAAAGTGATATGCATGCATGATATAATTTTCCCAAGTAGATGAGATTAGAACTACTAGGATATTAGTGGTATATCATTAAAGGATCCTAGCACACTCTTGATTAATAGCACGCTAGTGCTCTCCGATTATTAGAACATTTATGTTCTCTATATAACACTTTAGTGCTTTCTGTTTAATAATGCATAATAATGCACCTTCGTATCAGTTTCGTTTATCCTAAGTGTCCTGTCTAATCTACTGGGCCTCTGCTAAAAAGATAAATAATTTTTGCTACAAGTCTGATTCATGTTTGAAATATTGAATTAAAATAAATTGTGAAATGAAAGGACAGAGAATTAATATAAATACTAAGCTAGGTAAATATGTGCAGAAGGGAACTATAGAATTATAGAGATGATTTTGAGAAAATTAAATGAAGAAAGGACTTCTGGTTAAGTGGAAAGGGAGGAAATAAGAGCTCGATTAAGTAAAAAGAAGAATATTATGAAAAGGAAGTACAAAATGATATAAAAACTAGAAATGTTAGTGATAAGAATAGATAGAAAAGGATAATTGAAAGAATATAGAAATGATGAACTTTATGATCAAAACAAAACAAGGAAATTTCGAGGATGAAATTTATTTTAAGGGAGAGAGAAATGTAATATCCCGAAAATTACTACTGTAATGCCCTGAAAATTACTAAAGTAAGAAAGTAGGTATCCTTGATAGTAAAACAAGGAAATAAAGTGACAAAAGGGAAATTTTGAGTTATGGCAACATTGGGAATTATATTATGACATATTAATTGAAGAAAGGATTAAGTCGCAAAAGTGAGAAAAGTTTTGTTGCTAGGAGTAAGTACTCAAAATTTGAGGGGTTAAAGTGTAAATACGAAAAGTTCAAGGACCAATAGTGTAAATATTTTAAGGGTGGAATAATCTAGAAACTAAGGAAAATGGATGAATTAGGACCAAATTGAAAAGGTGAAGAATTTTGAGGGACTAAATCATAATTTACCAAATTAAGTGATGACTCAAGGATGGAATTTTTAAGGATTATAAAGGGCAAAATGATCAATTAGAAGAGAGAGAAATATAGAAGGCAATGATGATATTGGTAATATTTTAGATTAATTAATTAAATAAATATTAGTTTATTAATATTTTAATTTGATCTTTAAATGATATATTATTATTTTTTTATTATTCTATTTAGTATATATATGGAAGGAAAGATGACGAATCATCATCTCTTCCCATGCATCCAACGTATGAAGAGAAAAACAGAAAGAAACTTTCTTTTCTTCTAATTTGGTCCTTTCACCAGAAAATCACATTTCATTAGAAATCAAAAGAATTTTCATATCCATCAAGAGAGAAAGATAACAAGGAGACAATGGGGAGCTAGAATATCAAGTTAGATTCAAAAATAGAAGCTGGAGAAGAGAGAAAATCAAGTTAAAGATTGAAATCAATAGGACAAGGTAAGAACATCAAGATTTCAATATATTTTATGTTTGTTATTATTGAAAAAGCATGGAAATGATGTTATAGTAGAGTTTTCTTAATGAAGTATTATGTTCTTGATATATTAGTGAAGGGAAATAAGAGAAAGTGATGGAAAATATTATACAGAAAATGAATAAGGAAGTTGTAAACTTAGTAATCAACATTTTGCACTAAAATAGTTTTGGGCAGCAGCAGTAGGCTAAATTCGAAAAATCACCATAAATTATGGAAATCTAATTATAGGATGAAAAAAATATGGAATTAAATTCTATTAAGTCTAGTTTCTCATTGAAGAAACGGTGTAAGTAATGAAATTGTAAATCATGAGATATAATAATTTATTGAGACAAGGTCAGAATGAATTCGGGTTCCTTGTTCTGACTTTTGAAAATCATGAAAAATTGGATAAAAATAATTATAGGCTTAAATTTATATGTTTAAAATTTTAAATTAGTCTATTTTCAAGAGAAACAAACAGAAACATCATCCAAATCCTGTACGAGGAGATAATTAATTTTTAGTGAAAAAGGGTCAGAATTGTCAGACAGCAGATCAAGGATGACTTTAAAGAATAAATTGTACTTATTGGCTAAACCAAAAATTTTGAAAATTTTATAGTAAGAATATATGTGAGTCTAGTTTGAAATAAATTAACAGATCTTGATTCGGAGTTACATATCTCAAGATATAAATAATTTTGTGACAATGACTCAAGTGGACAGCTTTAAATGAACAAATAAATAATAGTGAATTACAGATAAGTTACATATAAGCCTGTTATATACATTAAGGATGTGGAATGGAGAGGAGGAGGAGAAAATATATGATTATTCAACTAGCATGAGTTTTTATTAAAAATGGCTAATTTGCATGTTTTAGGTTCAGGACTAAATTGAATAAAAGTATTATTTATGGGTAAATTTGTAAAAATGTCAAAAGTGACCAAATTGCATGAAATGAATTTTTTTATTATTTAAATTAATAAATTGAATGAAATATTAATTTATATCAAGTTGAGAGGAAATTTGAAGGAAAATAGAAAATTACCAAAATATCCCTAAATTTGGTATTTCTGCAATTTAGCTTGGTAAGTTCGTGTAACTTGAATTATATTCTGAGATGATTGAAATATATATATTGGATTGAGAAATTGATTTGAATTGTGAACATGAGAAATTGTGAATTGAATGAAACGAAATGAAGCTTTGAGTTACATGAGTGAATACCGGGTCTCGTACGCCCTATTTGTTATGAATATAACTATAACATTTCGAGGATATGCTGTAAAGAATTATAAAAGCACGTTAATAATTTAAAAGTTTTAATTCGGATGAAATTTTGTAACTTGGTTTAATACGTATGCAAATGTATGTCTTTTAGTAAAGCCTCGTACCCTATTCCGGCGTCGAATACGGGTAAGGGATGTTACATGTGACATCGGCAGATTTGGTCGTAACGTTTATGCTGGGTTTGGGGTGTTACACTCTATCGGAGATGATAGAAACTGGAACTCCATTAAGATGTACAATGTTCGCAATGTACAACTCTGCCAACTTCAACAAAGAAAAATTGCTATGTATTGCCAAGAGATGTGCACTCCTCAAAAATCGATCTACTATAGCCCAAACCAAATCATTTTTCAATGACGTCAAATGCAAAACTGAAACAAAATCCATAGTAATCATTTCCCACTTCCATTCAGGAATCGCAATTGGTTGCAACAATCTTCAAGGAAATTGATGTTGGATTTTCACCTTTGGCAAACTAAACATCAAGCCACAAAATTCGTAACATCACACTTCAAACTAGGCCACCAATAAACCTGTCTAAGATCAGGTACATTTTAACACTATCGGGATGCATAGCGTAAGGCTACTATGCGCCTTGGTAAGGATCACTTATATTAAATCCACATCTTGCGGCACACACAATCTACCCCAGAAATCAAATACCTTATGCACAACACCAATGTCTTAAATTGCTTAACTT